>NW_006921675.1:516263-542382 GCF_000298275.1 Orycteropus afer afer | reverse complement strand
TGGAGCTGGTGTGGGATCGGGCAGTGTTTTGTTCTGCTGTGCATGGGGTCACTATGAGTGGGAAATGACTCAATGGCACCTAACAACAATAACAACAATGAAAACTCCATATTTGAGAGACATTGAGACAGGTGGGTTTTTCTCCAAGGTTTTTTACCTCTTGTGGGTATCCCTGAAATTGAAAGACCAATATACAATTTATCTGTTACTGTGTTTCAAATAACTAATGAACTGGCTGACAGCATTGAAGCCCAGCAAACATCTTTAAACTCTCTTTCTAAAGTTGTATTAGACAACATAATTGTCCTTGATTTCCTCCTAGCTCAATAAGGAGGGATTTGTGCCATTGCCAATACTACCTGTTGCACTTGGATAATTGCTTCAGGAGAAGTAGAACAAGACTCAAGCAGATACTTCAAAAGGCTACCTGGTTCAAATACCTCCTATGCCAAACTCCCCTTTTCTTAATTATTTTAGCTGACTGCCTACTGGAGTTGACTCTTGGCTGTGCTAAATTTTGCAGACTGAATTGATTTTTAAAAAATTATCATTAGAGTTGTGATAGGTTTAATCCAATGATATATGAAATATTTATAAAATACCTATAACCACAATGCAATACAGAGATTTATATACGTTGAAGAGATAGAAGTTCTTCCAAAAGAGAGTCTGATTCTCCACTCTGATTATTATCCCTCTTAGGCAAGTGTTCCTATGAATTTAATCCTGCCCTTACTATGTCCTTTCCAAAACATCATAGAAGTGGAGGTCCAAGCTATGGCATGGCAAAGACAAAAACAGATGGTGTCCAGCTACCCTTATGGATAGTATGGCTACCCTATTCTAATAGGTAGCTATCTCATAGTATAGGAGCTCTGATAGCATAGTGCCTAAGGCATTTGACTGCTAACCAGAAGGCTGGAGGTTCAGACCCACCAGCCACCCTCTTGGCAATCTACTTCCAAAGTGATACTGCCTCGGAAACCCAAGGAGGGGTCACTATGAGTCTGGTCTGACTTGACAGCACATAGCAACAACAGCACCTCATAAGATTAATCCATACAGAAGGAAGGCACTCTTATAATGGTGATTAGATAATTTCTAAGGAATTCTTGATCAAAAGACAGGACTGTGATAGAGCCCCCAAATCTAGGTACTTGGCCTAGGATCCGGAGTGCAAGCCTAACTCCATCTTGTGGTTTACTGCTAACTCCAGTTAATTCTCAGAAATCATATAACCTGTTTTGTTCCAGGAAACCCATGTTGAAACCTGCAGTCCCTAAAATCCTGAATTTGTTGTTGTTGTCATATGCCGTCGAGTCGGCCCCGACTCATAGCGACCCCTCCTTGGGTTTCCGAGGCAGTATCACTATGGAAGTAGGATTGCCCAACCTTCCTTCCGAGGAGTGGCTAAGGCTCCATAAATCATCTTTAACCTGGACTTAAGCCTGTTCCTCTTCTGTGGAGTTCTGGTGGTAAAATGGTTAACACATCTAGCTGCTAACCAAAAAAGGTCAATGGTTCAAACCCACCAGCTGCTCCATTGGAGAAAGAGGAGACAATCTGCTTCAATAAAGATTTACAGCCTTGTGGGCAGTTCTACTTTGTCCTATAGGATTGTTGTGAGTAGGCTTTGACTTGACGGCCGTTGGTAGATGGGTGGGTTCCTCTTTGTATCCTGAAACATTCTGACCCTATATAACATGTCTTTGAAGCAAGTAAATTACTAAAAAGGGCCATGGCTCTTTAGCTTGCCTCTGGTCTAGACCTCTTACCCATCTCAGCCCATCCCCCTTGCTTCTACCTGAATGATCCTTTAAAGCTGAATCAACTTATTACTCTACTCATTTTCTACAGAACAAAGTGAAAAAAACATCTTTAGCTTGGCATAAAAGGTCATCTTTGACTTGGTCTCCAATGATCTTTCCTACCTCAACTCTCATACCTCCATCCATCCCCTGACTTCTTTACCCACCCTTCCCAACATAAATTCTATGCTCAAGGCATTCTCAGTAGCCAGCAAGGTTTAATCTCCATGTCTTTGCACTTGCTCTCTCCTCCCTATCTCTTCTATTTATTTTGCCTATTTAACTTCCCCTTCACCTTCACCCAGTTGTCATCTCCCCCAGGTTGAGGTAGGTGTCTGTGGTAGTTCAATTGTGTGTCAACTTGGCTGGGCCTAGTTGAGTGGCTGGACAGCTGTTGGTAGTTATTCCCCATGATGAGACTGGCAATCAACTCCATGGTGGGATCTACCACAAGTAACTGAGTAGCTGCCTTTGGTCTGCTTCCTGTATATAAGGAGAAGCCTTGGGAAAGGTTATGGCATGCTTGGACCCTGCATATAGCCATGTCATTGCTCAGCAGCCTGCTATGCTCTGCTGACCTTGGGACTTACAGTGGACTTAAGTTAATGGTCTGCTGTGTGGTTTGGTAACATCGGGACTGTGCCTTTTTACTTGTCAACCTTGGGGCTTCTCAGCCTCAGCAGCCAGCAGCTGGCTGAGTGAAGAGATGCCTCTAGCTCCAGTGGGCCAGGAGCAGGAGGCAGAGCTGGACCCCAAGGCTGAGGGGCTTTCACCCAGCCCCTAGAGCCTGGCACTTTGAACTTGGACTTAAAGCCTCCAAACTGTAAGAGAATAAACTCCTGTTCGTTAAGGCCATCCCATTTGTGGTATATTTCTTGTCAGAGTGGCACTAGGGAACCACAACAGTGTCCCTTCCCTGTGCTCTGTAGCATACTACGCATACTTCTATCACAACATTGATCACACTGTATTGTATGTATGTGTATATTTCCTTGGCTAGACTTTTGAGTATCTGAATGCAGGACCTGCCTCATTATTCTTTCTCTCATTGTTGTTTCAATGTTTATTTAAAAAATATGAAATACCTTCTTATGGTTCAAAAATAATAATATATGAAAAGAATACAGTGAAAACTGTCTCCTACCCCTATTTCTCTGATATTCTGTTTTCTTCCCAGAACAGAATTTTAATATTTTTTTGTGTGTATGCTTCTGGAGATATTTTATGTGAATGTGTAAATATACATATTGTTGTTGTTGTTATGTGCCATCAAGTCGGACCTGACTCATAGCAACCCCTCCTTGGGTTTCCGAGGCAGTATCACTACGGAAGTAGATTGCTCAATCTTCCTTCCGAAGAGTGGCTGGTGAGTTTGAACCACCAGCCTTCTGGTTAGCAGTCAAGTGCATTAGGCACTACACTACCAGAGCTCCCGTAAATATACATACACACATATATATATGGATATGTATGTGTGTGTGTATATATATATACAGTATATGTATGTGTGTGTGTGCATGTGTATATATATATATATATATATAGTATAATAGGTATAATAGGTCCATGGGCGATGCAACAGTTAAGCACTCAGCTAATAATTAATAGGTTGGCACTTCGAACTCACCTGAGGTGCATTAGAAGAAAGGCCTGGTGATCTGCCTCCAAGGGACCACAGCCAAGAAAAGCCCATGGAGCACAGTTCTACTCTGCAACACATAGGGCTGAGGCATCGACTCAACAGCAACTCATTTTGATATATATGTATATATTATATGTATGTGCATATATATGTGTGTGTGTGTGTGTATGCATATGCACATATTACCTAAATCACATATAATATAGAAAAATCACAGCGTTTTGATTTAAAATGAAATAGAAATCTGTCTTGTCTTATTCTTTTCCATCCACTAGAGGGAGATATGAACATGTCATATAAAGACAACACTTTACTAAATCACTAGAAAATCAGTAATAACTCTGTAGCTGTGTAGAATTTGAGGCCTTAATAAATTTCTCTGGGACTGGAGGTTCCAGGGCTGATAAAGGATGTTAAATGCAGGAGGAGAAAGTACCTGGACCTGAAGTGAGAACACAGGTAAACTCCAGCTTTATTTGTAACAGCAAGATAAATTACTGACTTAGCCTTGCTCAGTGGTGTGCTGGTAAACCAGCTCTCAGAAACAAACAAAATAGCCCTGACTGGGAACAGCAATATTCAAATGGAGCCTTGTACCAAAAACTAGAGAATAGTTGAGATGTGTTTACTTGAATCAATACCCTGTGTTATGCCAAAGGGAGTAGACCTATATACCCCTGGCTCCTCTTCTGCCAGGAGGTATTTGTTGTGTCAATTCTCCCACATGGCCAATTTAAGCTACCATCATTTAACAATTGGGTTGCAAATCCCCTTAATATTAACTATCTGCTCTCCTGAGCCAGTGATACTGGGTTCTAGGACACCACTGAGCCTCCTTAAGCCTTAGTTAGTTTTTCTGTAAGATGAAGCTGATAAACCTGCCCTAACTCCCAGCATTGTGTAGATTCAATCACATAGTGGACACATAAACACTCTGGATACTTTAAAGCAATGTTTCCCAAACTTCCTTGGTGATACAATCATCCAATGACTTGTGGAAAATCCATATTTCCAGGACTTGCCCCAGAACTCCTGGCTCAGAACCTGCTGGAGAGGAAGATCCTGGTAATCGGCATTTTAAACAAGTAACCCATGTAACTCTTCTGATCCAGGAATGTGAGGAAGCATCGCTCTAAATTACTCTTAAAATTGGGTCCTATGTCAGGGGGTCTTTCTCTGACTCACTTCACAACTGGGCCTGTCTGAAAGGTATGCAGAGTTCTCGGACTATATCCAGGGCATTTGATTAGTCTACTACCTCTGCCACTCTCAGAGCCAAGCTTCCCTTACCAGGAAACCTGCTCCTGGCCCTCTCCTAGGCCCAGTCTTCCTTCCACCTGTGAAGCATTTTGTTACAAGGAATCCTGGGTTGTTTAAAAGACATCATTTGTTCAGAACTTATAAGCTACAACAAGCATTTTTGTATTTTAATTCTCACAATAATTTTATGTAGTAAAGTCTTGTTCTGTTCCATTTTATGGAAGAATTCAAAGAGGTTAGGAAATTGTTCAAGGACACAGAGCTGGTAAATGTTTGGACTGGAAACCCAGCCTGTACCCAATTGATTCCAACTCTGAGCTCCATCCCCACTGTAGGCTCCTCTGACCTGCCTGAGCTGGTACGCTTGTGTTCTATGTCCTCTGTTGGGAGGTCCGTGTTCTTCTTCTAATCACCTGGTGAGATTGGGAGGCAGAGCAAATGAAGCCTTACTTTCTAGTCTATAGGTGCCTTGAATTACAGCTCCTTGAGTACCAGAGTGGAAGAATGAGGGGTTCTGAGGAAAGGATGCAAGGCTGGGTGTGTAGACCTGTAGAATTCATAGGAGATTCAACGGGAGATCATTGCCGTCCGTGTCTGAAATTCAGTCATCTCAGATAAGGAGGTCTGGATGTAATTGTAAATCTGAGAGGATCCTGAACACAGGGAAGCAACTTCTCATCCTCTGAATGTCCACAAAACCTTCAACCCACTAATAATTTATAACTATTCATTTGTTACTTGCCATATTGTAGGTCATTTCTTATGCATTTGTCTTCTTAACCACAGTATAAAGCCTTGGGAGACCAGCAGTTCAGAGAGCTTTGGGTTGAAACAAACTTGGTTTGAACCCTCTGATATTTACTAGATGTGTAATGTTGGGCACATTACTAAATATCTCAGTTTAAGTCTTTTCAAATAGAACTACCTTGTGAGATGGTTTTGAGGATTATGAGATGGTATAGGTGAAGGGTTTATAAGAAATTGCTGAAGAACTAGTAGTTGTATCATTCTTATTCTCATGGCCATCATCACCACTAGCCTGGTCATCATCATCTGAGATCAAGTATTCTTATCTTTCCTTTTGTCACAGATAGGCACTTAAAACATTAATGTTTTTCAGCAATAAAGGGGCATTCTCACACGAGATAAATACACGAGAGCAAGAAGAATTCCCATAGGAGTATGTTTCCTAAAAGAACAAATGTAATGTCTAGTGTCAGAAAACTTTTAAGGTGAAAATAACTAACGGAGGTAGGAAGCCTGTCAAGAATCTCCTTCCTTGCATCATATTTTATACATAGATAGGGCGAGGAGTGCAGAGGTAGACTGGGAAGGAAAAAGTGGGTCAGGCTGACATGAGTTTATGAGATACTAGCAGTGGAAGCATGGCGGACATTCAGAGACCCCAATGCTAGGAATGCAGGAAATGAATCAGGAGAAGGGGTCAGGTATGGATCTACGCGGCTGGATGACCTGGGTTCCTGTAAGGGTAAATCTAAAGAACTTAATTAAGTTTCATCATCTGCAAAATGGGGTAACACCAACCTCATAGGGTTAGTGTGAAGATGAAGCATAACGTCACCATGTAAGGACTTTGTGAACTGCAGAAGCCAATCTTCTCAGAAAGCCCAGTTCTCTTAGCAAGTTGTGGGCAGTGAGTGGATAATATGTGGGAGCGGGTTGAAGCAGCACATATGATATGAACTCAAATAGAACTATGGAGGAGAGGTTAGTCAGCAAAACTGCCTGGACAGATAGATATATGGAGATGAAAAAAGAAGAGATAAAAGTGTAAGGGAACACTACAGTAGTTTCCTCTCATCCACTGTTTCTGTTTCTATGGTTTCAGTTATACACTGTCAACTCTGCTCTGAAAACATTAAATGGAAAATTCTGGAAATAAACAATTCATAAGTTTTGAATTGCATACTGTTCTGAGTAGTGCAATGAAATCTCATTCATTCATTTGTCCAGTGAATCCAAGCTGTACACACCACCTGGCCATTAGTCACTTAGTAGCCGTCTTGGTTATCAGATCTACTGCTGGGGTATCGCAGTTCTGGTGTTCAAGCGGCCCTTATTTTACTTAATAATTGTCCTATTTTATTAATTAGTTATTGTTGTTAATCTCTTACTGTGCCTAATTTATAAATTAAAGTTTATCACAGGTATGCATGTACAGGAAAAAAAACAAACAGTGATTTCTGGGGTTTCAGGCATCCACTGGGGGTCTTGGAATATATTCTCCTTAGATGAGAGGGGGACTACTGCAGGGATTCTTATACATTGGACAACATTGTTGATTACTCAAAAGCTGCATGAACTATTTAGAACAATTCATTTTCTGGTTATAATTCCCAGGACAGGAGAGGATTAAATAATGGAGAAGAAAATAATTCCCTTCTCTAGTTAGACTCATCAGGTTAAGCAATAACATCTGTGAACGAAGCACCTTCTCATTGTGCACAGAAGACCGGGCCTGTATCATTAATAAATGCTATTTATGTGAATTCACTGTTGAGATTTAGCTGACGTGGGTCTGAAGGACAATGTGAGACATTTTTAGTAACTTTTCATTATATGAACTAAGAACTTGAAAACTTGAAATGTCAAATACATTTACAAAAAGAAGCAGAAAAAAGTTAGTCAATTTTCTTAAATACTAAACTACACTGCAATGTCTTATTAGAATCTCTAATGTCGTGTCTGCCTATTCTATATCTCCTTTGTGATCTCATTTCTGGAGCCGTTACACTGTCTGACCTGTTATTAAGATTATCCTATTCTGGGCCAGAAGAGGTAAGGAAGCTGCATTTCCAGAACTGCATTTGAGTCATTTGTGAAATTGCATATTACAATTTGCTAGTTTTTAAGCAATCATTAAGCATTTTCTTCTCAACTGAATGTTCACATCCATGCCAGTGACCTCCAGGGGCTAGTATATTTTCTCACTTGAGAAATTGCTTCAGAGTTGAGGGGTGAAGAAAAGAACATATAATCGCCATGTCATTTGGTTTCAGGGGAATAGAAAATTAGAAACACATGACACTGACAAGATTTGTGTTAAATGTAAGTCCCTTCAAGGAGCAGTAGACAGGATGGAAAGTTATTTTAGCTGCATGTTTGCAAATGTTGAAGACTGAGATTGAGGGTGACTTATATGGAGCTGCCTGCAGATGCTGGCTGCCCAGATGGCTCATTTAACACAGGTCAGAGTAATCTTGTCTTGGGTCTGGGTGCCCAGATTAAGTCCACCTTGCCGCTTCTGTCCTTGGTCACCTTACTGAAGGCTCCAGTCAAAAAATGTCAGCATGTAATAAAGTTAGGTAAATATGATCACAGATCATGCCTGGAGAAGAACTTGGCAAAATTCCATTCAACAATATCCAGGATCCACAGGACAGACATGCCTTGGTTTACACAACAAATAAGAGAAGCATCACAGGGTAACAGTAGAGAAAACAGTACCTAACTGGAATTAACAGGTAGGTAGACAACTGGGGTCAGAACCCTTCTGCCACATGCACTTGGGTGACCTTACAAAAGAAGCATCACACTCCGAGCCTCAGTTTCCCCATTCATAAAACAGGGACAGTGCTACCTGTCATAGGAAATTGATGAGAATTAAATGACATAAAAATGAACCAACCTGTGCAATTTTGCTTGCTGTGGTGCCTGAGCTAGAAAGATGCTTCATAAGTATAAGATTCATTTTTATATCCACAAAAGACATTATCCTGAAGAGCTCACACTCAACTTTTAAGTATCAAATCCCATTTATGAGCCTCAATTTAAGCATACAGATAACCTCTGACATACTGCATTAATACTCCTGCCTCTCCCATTCCTCCTCACCCAACAAAGGTGAAATTGTGCATGCATTGAGTCTTCTCCTTCTCTTCTATTAATTTCCTAAGTATAGGGCGTCATCCCTCAGGTTCTCTTAAAACAGACCAATTTATACTCACATAACATGAAGAACAAGCCTATTTCTATTATACTCTGGGGCAGGTGAGAGTATCCCAGGGTCTAAATCCTCCTACGTGGCCTTAGGTTCAGAAGAGAAAAAGCAGCGATCCAAAGGCCTCCTTCAGCATGACACTCTCATAGGCATTTGTGGGATTCCTGCTGCCCCTCTATATTTCCACAGCAGCTATTGCTTTTTCTGCCTTTGACAAGATTTTGTTTGTCTCTTGGTAGTTTCTTTCTTACAGAAAATTCTTTTCCTCTGTACTTACCGAGTTGAAACCTTAGCAAGGGTTTGTTGAGTGCCTGGATTGTCTAGGTGGGTGTTGTGGATACAGACTATGGGGCGTGCTACAGATCCAAGACTTGTCTCATATGAGCATTTTCCAGAGCAGTGTTGACAGGTAAGACGAATGCCCTGGGAGTCAGTGTGCATGTTCAGCTGGGCTCACACAGTCTTCATTTTATTCAGGTTCTCGGCTTTGGGATGGGTAAGATTTCACTGGACAGAGGGGATGAGGTGAGGAAAAGAGAAAGGTGCACCTCGATGGAGAGGCTTTTCTTTCTCCTACAGCAAAATATATCTGTTCTACGTCCACTTTATCTGCTTTCCCAGGTAACACTTTGCTCATCTTACAAGTTCATCTCTTCAGTGTGATTGTAAATGCTAGTAAATTAATTAATGACTCATTACATATGCCATGCTTGAAGTTTAACATTTGGATTTTAAGCATTAACATCCAATGCTTTGATCTCAAAGGATGACTTAATGTTGAAGATTTCAGTCGTTGTTGTGGGATATTTTGGGGAAAGGCATGTGGGAGGTTCCTTAGGCAGGTCATGAACCAAAACCAAACCAAACTCACGGTCGTGGAGTGGGGTCTGACTCATAGCGACCTCTCCTTGGGTTTCTGAGGGGGTATCACTATGGAAGTAGATCACCCAAGCTTCCTTCTGAGGAGTGGCTGGTGGGTTTGAACCACCAGCCTTCTGGTTAGCAGTCACATGCCTTAGGCATTATGCCACCAGAGCTCCCAGCAGGTCATGAGTGAGGTGGAAATGAGACTGGGACCCTGCTGAGCAGGGATTTCAGAATGCTTTTTGGTCTAGCCATTGGTATGAACTGTCCTCAAAAGCCCTTCTTAGCTTTGATCATGGTTCAGGTGGAGTTGGAATATTCACCCTCTCCATTCAGTGCATTAAACCAGGCAAAGCCTTCATCTCTGGGTACAATTATCTTTCTCAAGTGACAGGGTGAGTCAGAAGGAAATGTACTCACTCCCAGTCATTCTTTTTGCTTAGTATTTCTTGCAGCAAGTTTCCCTGTGTAAATAAACAGCTTCTGTGGGTGTTTGAGGGTCTTCAACAGAGTACATGTTGTTCCCATGACTTCTGCAGCAAGCATCTCAGCAAACACAGAGATCTACTTCCTGGTTTGAGCAAAAGGTGGTTTCACAGGTAGCAGGAAGCTTCGAGGTGGAGCTTGTCTGCAGTAGGCATGGTGTCCTGACTAGAGCAGACAGTCAAGCCATCTTCATTTCTGAGTGACTGCTGTCATGCTATAGAGGAAAACAGGGCCTTGGGCTCTGGCATGGGTTCAGGCCTTTCTCAGCCACTGACTGGCCATGTGACCTTACATAGGTCAGTTAACTTTCCTAAATATCCATTTTCTCAACAGTAAAATGAGGATGCTTAATAATGGAATTTACTTCATAAGCTTGTTTCTATAAAATGTAAAAAAGCAGAGTATGGCTAAATGCTCAATGAGTGGTAGTTGTCTATGAAGCCACTGCTGCTAGATTCCTTTATTATCAACTGTTGGCTTTGTGGTGTTGGTATTAGCTATGTGAGCCTCAGTTTCTTCATCTGTAAAGTCACGTCAATATTACCTACCTCACAGAGCTGTCATGAGAATTAAAGGTGATATTGTGCAAGCACTTAGCATACTGCCTGGAAGGATGTAGCTACCTGGTAAGTGTTTTCTCCTCTTCACCATCCTTGTCGGCTTGTAGACTTGTGACTGAAATGACTTCATTATAGTTTCTATTCTAGAGATATTTTGTTAACATGCAAATACTACCAATTGGAACTACTTTTGCAACTATTATTTAAAATTTTCTTCATAAATTAGAAAAAAGGCATATTGGTCCTTGGTGACTGAGAGATGCCTGGAGAGGCAACAGGGAAGCTGAGATCAGCAGCAATTAACAACTTGGCCTTCACAGTTCTTTATGAAGTGGTTATCACCAGCTATACACTCTCCTGTCCAAAGTAATTTCTCTGCCTCAAGGATCAGGAAACTGCCTCAGAACTTAAGAGAAATGAAGAGTCTCTATGAGACCAGAAGAACTAGATGGTGCCAGCTACCAATGTCAACCACTCGGAAGGGGATCTATGTAGGAGATCCTGGATAGAGAGGGAGAACAATGTGGGACAAAACTCAAAATCATAAAAAAAAAAAAAAGAGAGAGAGAGAGACCAGGTTTGCTGGTCTGATAGAGCCTGATGGAACCCCTGAGACTATGGCCCCTAGCTGCCCTTCAGGTCTGGAATTGAACCCACACCTGTGGCTTCCAGCCAAACAAAAGACAGGCATACGAACTGAACATTTGCATTAGGTAGATATACTCCTTGGAGAGATCAATCATGGGAGAACAGAAGGGCTGTGTATGCACAAGGAGACAGCTGGGGGTTTGGGCAGGAGCGCATCAGAGGGGAGGACACAGGGAAGAAGTGGCTATGGGGAGGAAGTGGGAGGAGAGCTGTTGCACTGTGGGAGATTGTAGCCAATGTCATGAGACAAAGTGCATGTGAACTGCTGTATGGAAAATGAATTTGCTCTGTCAACTTTCACCCAAATCACAATAAAAATTAAAAAGAGAGAGAGAGAGAAAAAAGAAATGAGGAGTCTAGACTATAATAAAAATTGGACTGGAGGAGCCTGTGGAGACTTTTAATACCCAATGTATACAGTTTATCAAGTAGGTCAACTCACTACCATTGAGTAGATTCCAGCTCATAGTAACCCCCATTGAGTTTCTGAGGCAATAAATATTTACAAAAGTAGACTGCCCAGTCTTCATTCCTCAGAGTGGCTGGTGGGATTGAACCACCAACCTTCTGGTTAGCAGTCAAATGCCTTAGGCACTATGCCACCAGAGCTCCTTATTAAGTAGGCAGTTCTCCATATTCAGAATCTGTCTCCACCAGATGTGGACTTCATTCTTATAAACACACTATAGTCCCTGCAGGCTACTTTTAGCTAAACCCCACAGTGAGCCTGGCACTGTAAAAGGTATCCCTCCAGATGCCCTCTTGGTCTTCCTCTATCAGAGACCTGGGGACACAATCAGAGCAAGAACCATGTCCATTAAGCCATATGTGTGGATAATCTGATGACTAATTAGGCACAGGGGTGACACCGGGGTCTCACAAAGGCCTGTGGGACATCTGCTTTCCTGTTGCGTTTTGCCATCAATGGCTGCCAGTCAATTGTATTCAATTAACTGTTGTGTGGTCCCGATCGTCCAACTGTGGGGCTACTGCCCAGGCTAGGTGAGAAGAGCAGACTCTAGGGGGCGCAGTGCACACTCACCTGCGGAGTGAGTTTCTGGACAGCGGCACCACAGACGAAGGGGGCGCCGTAGCATGCTGGGTACAGATCTTCCCCGCCCTCTGCTACCTTCCAGTGGGTGAGTTTTAGGAGACTTTCCCTCATCTTTGATCTAATGCAAAATACCTTACCAGACAGTCTCTGAGAACTGAGAGCCCACACTTTCCAAGTCCCGTCCACGGTCACAAGGTTGTCAAATCCAACGCCCCTGTAGTTTCAGCTCTAGATTCTTAAAAGTCAGACATCTGTATTGAACGACACCGAAGAGTCTAGCTCCTCAGGCTCCTGTGAGCCAGGGTCCTAGGGCCTTGACCCTCTCTCAGTGTGGTCCCCAAGCTGGAAGCGTCCGCTTCGGCATCATCCGGGACCTGCTTAGAAATGCCCATTCTCGGGCCCCACCCGACTTCCTAAGTCCGAGACTCTCGGGCGGGGCTGCACCACTGCTTTTCTAGCCCTGCGGTTGACAGAGAGCAGCTCGAGAATGACAGTTCCGGTCCCGGCACTTCCTCCCTCTCTGGGGTGAACGTGGATCTGGAGAGAGAGAGACAGGGTAGCCCAAAGATCACCAGGCTCGGTGGTCACATGGTCTTATGAGCTTATTTCCCCACACACACACCTCCCCAACACACACCGCTCCCCAGTCTTTGCAAGGAAGAAGAGGGGCGCCGTTGAGTCTTTTGTGGTCTTCGCTGTCTCTCTGGCTCCTAGCCCTTTTGACATCCCCACTCCCGCCCCTCCGCCTCTGCAGAGAGGCGGCTGCGGAGCGCGGAGGTTGCGAGCACCGCCTCCTAAAACTTGCACGGGGAAGAGGAGGCGGCAAGAGCTGGACCTCTCAGGGACCATCCTTGGCGGCGCGAGGTTTGGTCACTCGGTAATCCGTGGCCACGAGCCCTGCTAGGGGAACTACGCCAGGAAAAGCACGTGGAGTCGACATTATAGGGAATGGAAGGCCGGTGTTTGTCTCTCAGGTAGGTAGATGCCCTTTCGCTCAAGGTGTAATCTAATTGTCTGATTTTCTGTTTAATTTTGAGGAAAAAAAAAAAATTAACCGTTGAGAATTACTGAAACAGAAAGTTCATACTCTGTATGAATATTTTCATGCAAGACTCTGGCAAGTTAACTTATTTAATTAATTTATGCCTGTAAGCTCCGGGTTTAATGTGCTCAATGTGTGAATATCTTTTTAAAAGGGGGGGGGGGGAAGTTCCTTTGGGCTTTCTTTCTATGGATGCCCCAACTGTGGGTGAAACGATGACAGTGGGAAGTGGGGCACAGTGCTTCATGCTTGAGTTCTGTGGGCCTGGGAAGATGTACCAAGTATTAGGCAGACGACTGGTGTTTTCAAATGTGTTATCTGGCATTCATATTGGAAAAGAGATTTGTATATTGCCAGATTGCATTGGGCAAGGTTGAGATCTGATCTGTTTAGCAAACAAGCTAAGGAGGAACCAACTGCGGCTCTCTCAACCCCGTGTGTTACCTTCGTGTGTAATTCACATCGGAAGCATAATATGAAGTCAGGTACTTATTTTTTTTGGAAAAGGAAAATTTGAATTTGACGGGATTTCTACTTCAGGAATACAGTTGTCTCAATTTTACTGGCTTAGCGCTTACTATTTGTGAGATATTTTTTAAAATAGCTTTGTGTTGTGGTTGTGGTGCATAGCACTTTGGAGGAAAGAATTTTACTTTTTTTTTTTTTTTTTTCTAGGTCTAATATTTAGATGGGAATTCCATTAGAAAATTTTACTTGGGTTACAAGTTTGTAAGCTAACAATGGCTATTTTACTCTCAATGTGAAGAAAGATGTAATTTATTATTTGAAAAAGTGAACGTAAGAAAAGGTTTGTGCTGTGAGTGTTGTAAAAAGTAGATGGTCGCTGACTGTGAAAAGACTTATTCTTTGACCTTTTTTTTTTCCTGAAGAAAATCTCTTTTTCAACCTATATTCTAGAAGAAGGAAATGTGAGAATTTGTTCATCAATAAGTGTTAAAACATAAACCTCAGAATCCCATTTTTCCTTCAGGCTTTTTTTTTTTTTTTTTTTTAAGTTGAATTACTAAACCATTTTTCAAAAGCAGTCACTTTTCTGTAACACTTAAGTCGTGCTCAAGACGTATAGGTCTCTGAAATCAGTAACACATTTAGGACATATTTCATAGCGGTTGTGGGACTTGAATGAATTTAATCACCTTTTATGTTTCTCAAGATTTATTTATAATATTGAAAAGAGACAATTTAACAGTAAATTAAACCTTTGAAAAATACAATTAGTATTTAATAGTGATATGTTTATTTCAAAGAATAAGATTACAATTTTCTATAAATATATATCCAACAAGTAATGATTCAGAATATATATTGTGATGATTTTATGTGATGATTTGAATTATTGTATATATATGTATATCTATATATAGATACACACACACAAACATATATATAAAATACAATAATTATATAAAATACTGTAGGCTGAATTTCAATCACATATTGGTAGATTTTTGATAATTACATCTAGAACCCTTGAGAGTCACAGGTTTGAAGGTTGGACTTTGTAATTCAGTGCCTAGTATTGTTTTTGACATAATAGCATTTTTAAAAAGTCAAGTTCATTGTGATAGAATTTATATACAGTAAAATCCAGCTTCTTTAGCCACTCTAAGAATTCTTTCAAATGCACACAATTGTATAGCCATGGCCACAGTCAAGACACAGAAGTATTCCATCGCCTCCAAAGTCCCCTTGTGCCTCTCCTCAACCCCTGGAAATTACTGATCTGTTCTATGATTTCATGGTTTTGTCCTTCAGCATATTTTTATTTAGAAATATTTGTCTCCTTTTTCAAAATAAAAACTTCAGCCTCCCTCCTTTTATGGGGTAAAGTAGGGTTGTGGTAGTTTTGTTTTAATCTTACATACTTTGGGATCAAATGAGGCAAAGATAAAGCTATTTAGCAAATGGAAAATCAGAGACTTGGACTAAGTGTTAAGTTGCTATTGGTGAATAGATTTTATTCATAGCAGGTTTGGATTGCATTGTGCATTAAGCCTTTAACCAAAGGGTATGTATGCATTATTGGTAAGTGAGATACAAGACCATTAAATATATACATATATATATTTATATAAGGCTAATAGGATGTGTCATTTCTTTGTAATTTTGGCATTTAAAGTGTACTTTTATTATATTTGGGATTAAGAAAATACCTGAAATTACACATCACATAGTGAGGAGCAAAACTAGAATTGAAAATGATAACTTGGAGATGTTTAAAATGTAAAGCAATTATAACTGCTGAAGTTAAAACACTCACTTTAACAGGGCCTGAGGACTATTTATTTATAGATATCTAGGCTTTTTCATTTTTGTGCTCATACTTTGAAATCTAGATTTTGCTATAAGGCATAGATACAAAACCTTTTGTAAACTAATATTCTGTACTGTTTAATGCATTATTCAGTTCAGCAAACATTAAATTAGGAGCCTACTAATAAAGGGATGCCCGACTGATGTCGTTTTGTTTTATGCTAAGAAAAACAAGAGCCAGTATTTCAAATATACAACTTCCTTTCAGAGAACAACAGTGACAGTAACTAGGATATGTAGTGGCAACTTTATGAGGCACCAGCTAGCTGGGTAGTTGGCCTTTCTAGTTGGAACTGTTACAGCTCTTGAAAATTAAGGATCGTTAGCATGGAATCTTTGCGTGAGTGTAGTAGAGCAAGGGCAGGAAAGTGAGGGTCAGTTGGAAAGACAGCTTACTAGACCTGTATCTATTTCCTCAGAGAGTGACTTCAGCAATTGTTGGAAAATGTTTTGTGCTTACTGTCAAACTCAGGACTGGAAGAAGTGTGAATGTATTTAGTTTAATTTCTGGATTGGTCATGTCCCTTTGTCCTCTTTACCCAGAACTTTACATTCCCTGCACCAAATGAATGCACTGTGAACTCACAGGTCCTGTTTCCTGCAAGTAGAACACCACCTATGGCTGTTATTTGTATCCAGAAGAAGCAGAAACTTGATGATGAGAGAGAGGACACATAAGAAGGCTGACAGATTCTCTATCCTCCTGCCTTAGGATGAGACTAACTCTAGAGCTGAGACTCTGTCTTCCTACCCTATTCAAGCCCTCAAAATTCCATTTTCAAATCCAACTAAATGAGCTTCTATAGGCTAGTAAGGGAAGGAACAGGCTAGAATGTAAGTTTTTCTCATTTTGGAAAATACACTACATCTTAAAAGTTGCATGTACATCAATTACTAAAGATCAGTTCTATTGTGATTTTGAAGTGTTTTTTTTTCTTCTTTGTTCCTAATTAATATCAAATTGAGTGAGGACCTTAATATTTTGCTTTGCAAAACCTACATTGAAAAGTTAATGATTACCAAACAGCCACTTACACACATCAGGGATATATGATATTTAAAAAAATATTTCGTACTTTTTCTATGAAATTCTTTCTAGTTCCCATAAATGTGAACTTATGACAGACTTTCTTACAGCAGGACACACAAATCAGTGCCTGTACTGAATACTTGGAGACGTGTGACAGGTGATAGAAGAATGCAGATGAACTATTGAGGTCCTTTTGCAGGCTTGAGAGTACAGGTGGCAGGAGAATTCAGCATTCTGTGCTCTACACAGTGGCTGGCAGGCCAAGGGCAGACCAGCTAAGATTTCTGGCCATCTTTTTGGACCAATGCTGATGAATTGTTGAATAGAAGTTAAGAAAGTAAAACACATTCTTCAGGATAGCCATGAAGGCATTTTAACTTAAATTGTCTGGAAATTCTTGTCTGACACTTACTCAGTGCTTATCCAAGTGCTTACTCAGTGCCTTGTCAATTGACTGACTTCATCCTCTTGGATATGTGATAATACTTCCTTTCACATGCATCTTTTTCATTTGATCCCTGAAGCACTGTGAGAAAGGTGCAGTCCCTGTTAGGTACCTGTTTCTACTGAAGGAGATGCGCCGGGAGTTTTCATGATTGTTCTTAGATCATCTGGCTTTCAGGCAGAGCTAGGATGAGCACCTGGGGTTCTGCTTTGTCTACCAGGCCAGCATATATATAAAAACCAGCTTGGTCTAACTGCCTTCTCATTCTTGAACTGGCTTTAAAAGGTACTTTGACAAAATAAAAAAGCCCTGGTGATGCAGCGGTTAAGAACTTGGGTGCTGATCTAAAGGTTGGTGGTTTGAACCCACCAGCCACTCCACAGGAGAGAGGTGTGTCAGGAGAAACGTGTGGCAGTCCACTTCTGTAAAGAGTGACAGCTTCGGAAACCTATGAGGCTGTCCTACTTTGTTCTATAGGATCTCTGTGAGTCGGAATTGACTCTACAGCAGTGGATTTGGTTTAGATTTGAAAAAATCAGCCTATTCTTTCTGGGGTGTCTTTCTGCTTTTTCTATTGTCAGCCTTTTACTTCTCCACAGAAACAGTGTCAAATTTTGAATATTTTAATAACTTTTTTTTTCCTATTTAAAGCCATAGTGTGCTGCGTAGCCAGTACATTAGAACACTATGGATAATCCCTTTTGTACAAAAAGCTTTCCCTGCAGATGCGCAAATGTGACCTGAAAGGGCCAAAAACAAGTGTGTTTGTTGGGGGTGTGGGAGAGCTAAGTCTTCAGGCAGAGAAGACAAGGGCTGTTAGCCATGAAGGATATTCATCAACTATTTTAGGCTATGGTGACTAATTAAGGAAAATTGACATGCAAGGAAATGATTAATTCTTAGAATCAGGATGTCTGGGTACGTGTTCTTTTGTTGACCAGAATACATGTTCTTTTGTGAAATGCCATGCCTTCCAGGTCCAACAATTAAACTCTTTAGAGATTATTTTTCCCTGTTTACCAGAAATTGCCATCACTGAGGCAATGCTTGAGCACTGAAATAAATGTGCTGGGAAAATCCTGCCCTATAATGTTGAAGAAATATGATCTTTTGGGGGTTTCTGTTTTCAGTTGATTTATATCTCAGTAAGCAGGACTACTGAACTAGCTGGAACAAGTTTCTTTATTCACTTTTATAGGTCTCCAGTGGAGAAAACTCCCCTTTTGCTACCTGTTTGCCTGTCTCCCAGGATTCCTTCACTGATTTCAGTCATCCCTTGTGACTTGCTTAAAAAGGAAGCACCCTTTGCATTGACTACCAAGTTGCCAATTAGTCAAGATACCACTGACAAATAGCTGTCACAGAAAAGATGTCCAACCAAAAAGCAAGCTTCCTAGTGCTACTGTAACAGAAATACCACAAGTGGTGGCTTTAAACAACAGAAACTTACTTTCTTACAGTTCTGGTGGCTAAAATCTAATGCAGAGTCTCAGCCCTATCGATTTTCTCCATGTTGGTAGCCCCAGGTGTTCCTTCGTTACTTACTATCTTCATATGGCACCTGTCTTCTTCTCTCTGTGTGTATCTTTGTATCTAATCTGCTATTTTTATAACTCAGAAGTGATTAGATTTAGAACTCCCTCCACAATGCACACACACTTGCATATAATGTAAGTAACGTAACATAGAAAAATGTTCCAAATAGGATACATCCACAAATATAAGGAAAAGGATTGTAATGCGTATTTGTAGTGGTGGTGAACATAATTCGGTCCATAACAATAGCCTTTTAATCATTGCTCAGTGATCAGTTTTCTAGCATTTATCATTTTATGGGACATGTGTGGAAAGATCTTCTAGAGAAGCTGATTGGTGTATATATGAGGACTCCATATTTTCTAAGCAAAGTCACCATGGCACTTGGTTTGTTGCCTGAATGAAGCCTGGTATTTGCCATTTGGTGGTAAAATGACAGGTCATGTCAGCATTACTGGGTTGAGAATGAACATTACAGTTGTGAAAATTGGACTGATTCTCTGCCCCTGATGTCATATCATTTTAAATTTGGTGACATGGAAAGTGTTACTTGAAAATCACGCATTTTTATGTGACTATTCAGTACTTTGCATCAATAAAAGTTTATGTTTTTAAGAAGTAAGAAGCTCTAGTGGCTCAGTGCCTAAGGCACTTACTTGACTGCTAACTCTAAGGTTGATGCTTCAAACCTGCTGGGTGCTCCGTGGAAGGAAGATGAGGCAATCGACCTCAAGATTTACTGCCTTGAAAACCCAATAGGTGTGGAATCGACTCAGTGGTAGTGGGTTTGGTTTGGGTTTGTTGTTGTTGTTGTTATGTGCCGTCGAGTCGGACCCGACTCCTAGCGACCCCTCCTTGCGTTTCCGAGGCAGTATCACTACGGAAGTAGATTGACCCATCTTCCTTCCGAGGAGTGGCTGGTGGGTTTGGTTTGGGTTTAGTGAAAGGAAAAAAAAAACAGTGATTTTCTGATATTTTGCTCTCATGGCTTTGCTGAACTACTTATGATGAAATGCTAAGTACATTTCTTTTGGTCAGTGTAAACATGAAATTCAGTAAAACCTTAATTACGCAAAATGTTCAGAGAATATTTTTTATTTAAACCATTAAATTAATCTTTTTTTCCATTAACTAAGAATTAACTTTAAGTCTGTGGTCCAAAGTCTTATGCTAAAATTCACTGCTTTCCTGCTTCATAATTTCCTGAACATAATTTAATCTTCACTTGATGATAGACAGTGTTGAGTTTGCCATTTTTTCAGTATTATTTACATTGAGCAGTAAGTACCCTATGTAAGAAGCTTAGTATAAGTGTGTACTGAATATGCTTTTTTTTTTCCAATTTTTATTGTGATTTGGGTGAAAGTTTACAGAGCAAATTCATTTTCCGTATAGCAGTTCCTGACATTTTGTTTCATGATATTGACAGCAATTCCCCACAATGTAACAGCTCTCTTCCCACTTCCTCCCCATAGTTACCTCTTCCCTGTGTCCTTACATCTCATGTACTCCCACCTCCGAGCTATCTCCTTGTGCAAACACTGCCCTTCTATTTTCCCATGATTGATTTGTCACTCCAAGGAGTCACCTCATAATGTCTGTCTATTGTTTGGCTGAAAGCCACAGGAGTGAGTTCAGTTCCAGACCTGAAGAGTAACTAGGGGCCATGGTCTCAGGGGTCTAACCAGTCTCTATCAGACCAGCAAACCTTTTTTTTTTTTTTAATGATTTTGAGTTTTGTTCCACATTGTTCTCCCACTCTATCCTGGATCCCCTGTACCAAAAGCCTTCTGAGTGGTTGACAGTGGTAGCCAGGCACCATCTAGTTCTTTTGGTCTCATGGTCATATAGGCTGAGGATTGCATGGTCTACTAGTCCCTTGGACTAATTGTTTCCATGCATCTTTGGTTTTCTTTATTCTTCTTTGCTCTGGATGAGAAGAAACCCATCATTGCATCAAGATGGCCCCTTGCAAGCTTTTAAGACCCCATTAATTGCTCACCAAAGTAGTATGTGGAACAATGCTTTTGTGTAGTATGTTGTATGGCCAATTGAGCTTGATGGCCCTTGTGATCACAGTCCTGAGCCCACAGGTCCAACTATTCACTCCCACAGGGTAGCTGGCTGGGGCCAAGAAGCCACCACAACCTTGCTTCTTGTCAGTTCTGCTATATACCTGGACATTCTAACAGCACATACAAATACACATGTAGAAACATCGTCTGCCAACCCTATACATGGTCATGGATACACTCCTCCCTGCCTAAACATACCTGATCATTCAGTCATCTGTCCATCCATAGATCAGTCCTTGCCGTCACTGACAACGCAGTACTGTATATGCAAAAGGCTTCATTTTTGTTGCTTATACCTCCTGAGTACCTCTCTATGTCTTCCTCTTCCTCAGTGCCACTGTGTTGATCACTCACTTTTGATACATTACCCTTCCCTTCAACCAAATCAATACTTGTCTTTATCTATCTAGCAGTATTCCCTATCTTCTCTTCCCATCCATGGTAACTAACAAAGAAAGTTTCTTTCCATATATAAACCTTTGACTTTTCACAATAGTGGACCAATACAGTATTTGTCCTGTGATTGACTTATTTCACTCAGCATAATGTCCTCTAAGTTCATCCAGGTTATATGGTATTTCGCAGATTCTACATTATTCTTTAGTGTTTCATAGTATTCCATTGTGTATATGTACCACAGTTTGGTTATCCATTCTTCTGTTGATGGGATTGTTTCCATCTCTTTGCTATTTTGAATAGTGCTGCTATGAACATGGGTGTGCGTATATCTGTTCTTGTCCTGGCTCTCACTACTTTAGGATGTATACCTAGTAATGGGATTAATGGATCAAATGATATTTCTAATTCCAACTTTTTAAGGAATTACCATACTGATTTCCACAGTAGTTGCATCATTTTACAGTTCCACCAGCACTGTATGAGAGTCTCAGTCTCTTCACATCCTCACAAGCATTTGTTATTTTCTGTGTTGTTGAACTTTGCTATCAGTGCTGGGGTGAGATGATATCTCATTGTTGTTTTGACTTGCATCTCTCTAATGGCTAATGATTGTGAACATTTCTTCATGTGTTTTGGCCACCTGAGTATCTTCTTTGGTGAAGTGTCTATTCATGCTTTCTGCCCATATTTTAATTGGAGTTTTCCATCAGTTTTAGAGGTAAGTCCCTTGTCAGATATGTCATTGCTGAATATTTTTTCCCAATCCGTAGGTTCTCTTTTTACTCTTTTGGAGAAGTCTTTTGAAGCACATAAAAATTTAGTTTTTAGAAGGTCCCATTCATCCAGTTTATCTTCTGCTGTTTGTGCATTTTGGGTTATGCTTGACAGTCTATTTATGCCATAAATTAGGGCCTCTAAGTTTGCCCCTAGTTTTTTCCTTGAGGAACTTTATAGTTTCAGGTTTCACATTTAAGTCTTTGATCCATCTGGAGTTAGTTTTTGTGTATGGTGTGAGGTACAGATCTTGTTTCATTTTTCTGCAAATAGATATCCAGTTTTGCCAGCACCATTTGTTGAGACTATCTCTTCCCCATTGAATGGATTTCAGCCCTTTGTCAAAGATCAGCTGACCATAGGTTAGTGAATTTATTTCTAGGTTCCCAATTCTATTCCACTGGTCTATGTGTCTGTCATTGTACCAATACTAGGCTGTTTTGACTACTGTGGCTGTATAGTAGGTTTTGAGATCTGGGAGTGTAAGACCTCCTGCTTTGTTCTTCTTCTTCAATAGTGCTTTGCTTATCCAAGGCCTTTTTCCTTTCCATATAAAATTGGTAAGTGGTTTTTCCATATCTCTAAAGAATGTTGATGGGATCTGGATTGGGATTGTATTGAATGTATAGTTTGCTTTGGGTAGAATTGACATTGTCACAATGTTCAATCTTCCTATCCTTGAAGCATGGTATGTTCTTCCACTTATGTAGATCTGTTATGGTTTGTTGAAGTAGTTTTTTTTGTTTGTTTGTTTTGTTTTCTTTGTATAGGTCTTTTGTGTCCCTGATAATGTTTATTCCCAAGTATTTTATTTTTTTGGTAGCTATTATAAATGGTATTGATTTCTTTATTTCCTTTTCAGCAATCTCTTTGCTGGTATGTTGTTGTTATGTGCCTTCGAGTCAGACTGACTCATAGTGACCCCTCCTTAGGTTTCCGAAGCAGTATCACTACGGAAGTAGGATTGCCCAACCTTCCTTCCGAGGAGTGGCTGGTGGGTTTGAACCGCCAGCCTTCTGGTTAGCAGTCAAGTGCCTTAGGCACTACGCTACCAGAGCTTCTCTTTGCTGGTATAGAGGAATCCAACTGATTTTTGTGTATTGATCTTGTATCCTGCCTATATGCTAAATCTCTCAATTAGTTCCAGTAGATTTTTTTTTTTTCCTGAGTCTCTTCGGTTTTCTATGTATAGGATCATATCATCAGCAAATAGGGATAGTTTTACTCCTTCCTTTCCTTTCCTTTGATTTTCCTTTCTTGCCTTGTTTCCCTGACTAGCACTTCCAATACAATGTTTAATAAGAGTGGAAACAGAGGGCATCCTTGTCTCATTCCTGCTCACAAGGGAAATGGTTTCAGACTCTCTCCATTGAGAATAATGTTGGCTGTTTGTTTTGTATATATGCCCTTTATTATGTTGAGGGATTTCCCTTCTATTCCTGTTTTTCTGCGAGTTTTTATCAGGAATTGGTGTTGGATTTTATCAAATGCTTTTTCTGCATTGATTGGTATGGTCGTGTGGTTCTTTTTCTGTATTTTACTTATATGATGGATTATGTTGATTTTCTAATGTTGAACCATCCTTGCATACCTAGTGTGAACCCCAATTGGTCATAATATATTATTTTTTTGATATTTTGTTGGAAAATTTGAACAGACCCATAACAAAAGAAGAAATTGAACAGATCATAAAAACATTACCAACAAAAAAAGATCCTGGAATTTGTGAAGATTTTTGCATCAGTATTCATGAGGATATTGGTCTGTAGTTTTCTTTTTTGTGATGTCTTTGCCTGGTTTTGGTATCAAGGTTATGCTTGCTTCATAAAATGAATTTGGGAGGATTCCATCCTTTTCATTCTGGAATAGTTTGAGTAGGATTGGTGTCAGCTTTTCTCTTGTAGAATTCTCCAGTGAAACTGTCTGGGCCAGGACTTTTTTTTGTTGGTAATTTTTTTGGGGGCCAGGACTTTTTTTTTGGTTGGTAATTTTTTTTTTTAATTTTATTATGATTTGGTTGAAAGTCTGCAGAGAAAATTCATCTTCCATACAGCAGTTCACATACACTTTGTTTCATGACATTAACTGTAATCTCCCACAATGCAACAGCTCTCCTCCCACTTCCTCCCCATAGCCATCTCTTCCCCATGTCCTTCTCTCCATGCATTCCTGCCCCTGAGCTGTCTCCCTGTGCATACACAGCCCTTCTATTCTCCCATGATTGGTCTCTCCAAGGAGTGTATCTGCCTAATGTAAATGTTCAGCTCATGTGCTTGTCTTTTGTTTGGCTGGAAGCCACAGGAGTGGGTTCAATACCAGACCTGAAGGGCAGCTAGGGGCCATAGTCTCGTGGGGTTTTTGGTAACTTTTTTTGTGACTTGTTCAAGTTCTTCTTCTGTTATGGGTCTGTTAAAATTTTCCACGTCAGTCTGTGTTAGTTTAGGTAAGTAATGTGTTTCTAGAGACCTGTCCATTTCTTCTAGATTTTCAAATTTGTTGGAGTACAATTCTTCATAAAACTAAAAAATACCAAACTCACTGCCATCAGGTTGATTAGAATCACAGTGACCCCTGCTTGGGTTTCTGAGGTAGTATCTCTATGGAAATAGATTTCCTAATCTTCCTTCTGAGCAGTGGATGGTGGGTTTGAACCACCAGCCTTCTGGTTAGCAGTCAAATGCCTTAGGCACTATGTCACCAGAGCTCCTTCATAGTACCCTGATATTATCTTTTTTATTTCAGTTTGTTCTGTTGTAATGTCATCCAATTAATTTCTTATTCATGTTATTTGTATTCTCTCCCTATTTTCCTTTGTTAAATTTGCCAGTCTGTCAATTTTATTAATCTTTTCAAAAGACCATCTTCTAGTCTTGTTTATTTTTTTATATTGTCTTTCTATTTTCTGTTTAATCTCTTTCTGCTTGAATCTTTATTATTTCTTTTCTTCTTTCTTCTTTTTTGATGTGTGCATTTATTGCTATAAATTAGTTTCTGATCACTGCTCTTGGTGTGTCCCAAAGATTTTGGTATGTTGTGTTTTCATTCTTGTTTGATTCAAGGAATTTTTTAATTTTATTTTTAATTTCTTCTATTACCCAGTTGTTTTTGAGGAGGGTGTTATTTAGTTTCCATATGTTTGCTTTTTTTCCTGTTGATCTTCCTATTTTTGATTTCTAATTTTATAGCATTGTGATCTGAGAAGATGCTTTGCAGTATTTTGATGTTTTAAAATTTATTCAGCCTTTCTTTGTGGCCTAACATATGATCTATCATGGAGAATATTCCATGTGCACTGGAAAAGAATGTATATTGTGCTGCTGTTGGGTGAAGTGCTCTGTAGATGTCTATAAGTTCATGTTGGTGGATTGTATTGTTTAGTTCTTCTGCATCTTTGTTGAGTTTCTTTCCAGTTGTTCTATCTTTCATTGAAAGTGGTGTATTAAAGTCTCCTACTCTGACTGTGGAGTTATCTGCCTTTTCAATTCTGATAAAGTCTGATTTAAGTGTTTTGGGGCTCTTTCACTGGGTTCATAGATATTTATTATGGTTATGTCCTCTTGTTCAGGTGGTCCTTTAATCATTATATAATGTCCTTCCTTGTTTCTTATGGTGCTTTTTTCTTAAAGTAAATTTTATCAGAAATTAGTATTGCTGCTCCTGCTTTTTTTCAATTGCCATTTGCTTGATATATCTTTTTACACCTTTAATTTTTAGTCAGTTTTGTGTTTGTTTCTAAGTTGTGTCTCTTGTAGACATCATATTGATGGGTTATATTTTCTTATCTAGTCTGAAACTCTCCATCTCTTGAGTGGTGCATTTAATCCATTTATATTCAGTGTAATTATCAACAAATATGCATTTGTTGCTGTCATTTTGTTATGTGTTTTTTTGTGGTGTTGCTAATTTCTTTGTTCCATATAATTTTCTGTGCTGAGCTCATTTTGTTTATGAATTGTGTTACTATTTCCTTCTTTGCTATTGTTCTAGTATTTGGTAAATATTTGTGTTTGTCCTCTTTTTTGTTTTGATGTCAGGTCCGACTCGACGGCACATAACAACAAGCAGGTAGGGCTGCAAGAGGTGTGAGTATGGTTGGATCGTATGGGCATGATTGCTGTCTCCCACTCATTCAGACAAAAACAACACAAAACCCCACCAAAAACATAAAAATAAGAGGACCAAAAAATACAAACCACATAAA
>NW_006921675.1:509732-516129 GCF_000298275.1 Orycteropus afer afer | reverse complement strand
AGTTCATGGACATTTGATTTCACAGCCTCAGTTACAATCCCCAATCATAAAAAGCTCTTCTCCCTTGTCCTCCATGTGACTACTTCCTCCCTGTGCCCTTGTTATTTATGCATTCCTGTCTGCCCAGTTTTGCCTCATAGCTGATTGATCTAAGGAGTGCATATCTGTAGGGTAGGTGGGTGCATCTCCCTGGGGTAGGTGTTCTGTATGTAGGTCTTTCTACTGTTGGTTTGAGAGCCAAACCATGGAAATTAGTCCATTTCTTGGCCTGAAGGATAACCTGGGCCATAGTCTCAGAAGTTCCAACAGTCTCTATCCAACCAATAATTCTGGTCATTTTAGTGTTTTTGAATTTTGTGCCACAGTTTTCCTCCCATTCTAAACAGGATCTACAATTTTGATCCTTTTCTAAGTGGTTGACATTGGTAAATGGGCACCATCTTGTTCTTCTGGTCTTGGGGTCATGAAGGCTGAGGTCCTTGTGGTCCATCATATCTTTGAACTATTTTTTTTTTCCAGATGACTTTGATTTTCTTCATTCTTCTTTGTTCCAGATAAGAGGAGACCAATAGTTGTATCTTAGATGGCGGCTTGAAAGCTTTTAAGATCCTAGTTGCTACTCACCAAAGTAGGATGTAGAGCAAGATTTTTATGGACTATATTGTGCCAGTTGAGCATGATGTCCCACAAGACTATGGTCCCGAGCTTTCAGACCCAGTGATTCTCTCTCCCAAGGTGTTTGGTTGTCTCTGAGCAGCTGCTCCAACTCTGTCCTCTGTTACTTCTGTAATGTATGTGGATAATTTTGTAGCACAAATACAT
Organism: Orycteropus afer afer; assembly: GCF_000298275.1. Classification (NCBI taxonomy): domain Eukaryota; kingdom Metazoa; phylum Chordata; class Mammalia; order Tubulidentata; family Orycteropodidae; genus Orycteropus; species Orycteropus afer. The sequence continues at coordinate 515,307 of NW_006921675.1, read as the reverse complement.
ATGTAAGATAATCTTCAGCCAAATCTGTCCTTGGTCTTGGGTATATTCCTGCTCACCTACCCTTACCTGATCTCACCTGTCTATGCATTTACCTGTAGCATAGTGTTTGGTGCCAGTGGTAATGCAGTATTGTGCACTTAAGAATATTTGTCTCTGTTGCATGTATCTTTTGTGCACATTTCTGTGTCCTTCCTAAAGAAATACTTTAAAAAGACAAAAGAAATATGAATAGAAAAAAAACAGGAGAAAGCAACCGCACAATTTCTGGGGAAGGGGGAACAAGAGAAAAGAGCTAGAGTAAAAGAATAATAACGAAAAAAAGTAAGAAAAATGCAAAAAGAAAAATAGGGGATGGGATGAACCAAACAAAAGAATAAAGATGGGAACCAGGAAAAGGGAAGTGTGTGGGTGGGGAAACCCAATATAAGAACCTGGAAAGGGAAAAAGAAAGAATAAAAATAAAAAGGAAGAAAAAAAGAATAATTTAAAAAGAAAGAAATCTTGGTGGGGGAGGGCAGAGCACCTATGCTCCATCAGAGCGTGCAGACTGGAATGGAATTCCTGCTGGTCCAGAGAAGGGTGGAGATGGGGGATGGCTGCACCTCTATTCACTAAGAAGGTGTGGGGTATTAGAGTAACAAGGGGAATATCTCACCTTTACAGTCGTCAGCCTCCAGTTTGGTTGTGTGTGCTGTCCTTGTCAGGTGGAGCCTATTCTTGGGTTTATGGGGTCGAAACACTGTCACTTTGAATATCTTAAATGTCTACACTGCTTGTAAATACTCAAAATGGCTGTATGCTCAGGACAGTTGAAAGTTCACAGCTATTTGTCTCCTTCTTTCCTCTTTCCCTTTTTAGTCATCGTCCACCAGTGCAGTTGTCCATGCAGCCCTGATGAGCAGGGGTGATTTTTTAGCTTACTGCCTAGGCCCTGGAAGCATAGTGCCTAAGGCATTTGACTGCTAACCAGAAGGCTGGCCATTCAAACCCACCAGCTACTCCTCAGAAGGGAGATTGGGCAATCTACTTCCGTAGTGACACTGCCTCGGAAACCCAAGGAGGGATTGCTATGAGTTGGATTTGACTCGACGGCAGCGAGTTTGGTGTTTTTGGTTTTTACCCAGGACCTAACACCATTTGTAAACATTCAAAGTGGCCACTCCATCAGGATAACTGACAGTCTGCAGCTCTGTTTGTCTGCTTATTCACTGTTTTCATTCAGGTTCTTCTACTAGTTGGTATTTAATACACTTCTGTGTCCTTCCTTTCAAAGCTTGAGCCTCCAGGATTATCTTCTGTATCTGTGTCAATTGTTTCTCTTTTCTTTGTTGAAGAGGGTCTGTGTAGCTTGTCTATTTAGCCATCTTACCAAAATTGAATATGCTTTTTACTTATTAAATTTTTTTAGTCATCTTATTTTCTTGTATTTTTTAATAAGTTGAAGAAATAGAAAAATTTCTGCCTCCAGATAATATTTTATTATGCATAAATTTAGTTTGCTATACATAGACCTTAAGTATTTTGCTCTCAATTGTTATAATGTATACTGTTTAAATTGTGTTGTTAAAGTGCTTTAAATATCTTTTGATAAAATATTTGACTACATTAAGATATGCTCAGATTAGGTAACAAAACCAATACAATACAGTATGATCACCAATGTATAATATTCAAAATGTAAGCACAGTGAGCAGGTGTATGTAGTGGATTGAAATAGAAGAGATATTTTTAGGGCAAATCAAGGGATAATTGGCTCTTAACAGTACTGGGCTGCTGTCATAAAGGTTACCAGTTACCTAATTACTAACTCCTGTGGTCTATACTCAACCATGCCCAGATTACTTCCATGGATATTTAAATGTTTTTAAGCTTCTCTTTTTAAACACCTTCCTCAATCCTGTATTCTTCTCCAGTTACCATTCTCTCTTTTCCCTTGTCGTCAAATATTTTGAAAAAGTTCTAATCAATACAAGTTCAAGTTGGAGCTGAAGAAAATTAAAACAAATCCACAAGAGCCAAAGTATGACCTAGACTATATCCCACTTGAATTTAGAGAGCATCTTAGGAACAGATTTGATGCATTGAACACTAATGACTGAAGATCAGACTAGTTCTGGGATGACATGAAGGATATCATACATGAAGGTCATTAAAAAGGAAAGAAGGAAAAGATGAAAATGAATGTCAGAAGAGATTCTGAAACTTACTACATAGAGTAGCTAAAGCGAATGGAAGAAATGATGAAAAGCTGAAAAGAAAATTTCAAAGGGTGGCTTGAGAAAACAGTAAAGTAATATGATGAAATGTGCTAAGACCTGGAGTTAGAAAACCAAAAGGGAAGAACACACTCTACATTTCTCAAGCTGAAAGAACTGAAGAAGAAATTCAAGCCTCGACTTGCAATATCGACAGATTGTTTGCGCAAAATATTGAATGACGCAAGAAGCATTGAAAGAAGATGGAAGGAATATACAGAATTAGTGAGCCAAAGAGGATTGGTCAACATTCAGTTATTTCAGGAGGCAGCATATGATCAATAACTGATATTGAAAGAAGCTATCCAAGCTGTGCTGAAGGCATTGGCAAAAAACAAGGCTCCAAGAATTGATGGCATACCAATTGAGATCTTTCAACAAATGGATCCAACACTGGAAGCACTCACTTGTCGATGCCAAGAAACTTGGAAGACAGGTACCTGGCCATCCGACTGGAAGAGATCCATATCTATGCCATTCCAAAAAAAGTGCTCCAAAAGAATGTGGAAATTATTAAACAATATCATACGCAAATGAAATTTTACTGAAGATAATTAAAAAATGGTTGCAGCAATACATTGATGGAACTGTCAGAAATTTAAGTCAGATTCAAAAGAAGATGTGAAATGAGAGATATTATTGATGTCAGATGGATCTTGGCTGAAAGTGGAGAATACCAGAAAGATGTTTACCCGTGTTTTATTGACTATACAAAGGCTGTGTGGATCATAACAAATTATGGATAACTTTGTGAAGAATGAGAATTCCAGAAAACTTAATTGTGCTCATGAGGAACCTGTACATAGACCAGGAGGCAGTTGTTTCAACAGACCAAGCGGATGCTGCAAGGTTTAAAATCAAGAAAGGTGTGTGTCAGCGTTGTATCCTTTCACCATTCTTAGTCAATGTGAGCAAATAAACTGAGAAGCTGAATTATATGAAGACGAATGCAACATCAGGATTGGAGGAAGACTCATTAACAACCTGCAATATGCAGATGTCACAACCTTGCTTGCTGAAAATGAAGAAGACTTGAAGCACTTACGGATGAAGATCAAAGCTGTTAGTATGGATTACACCTCAACATAAAGGAAACAAAATTCCTCACAACAGGATCAATAAGCAACATCAAGATAAACGGGGAAAAGATTGATGTTGTCAAGGATTTCATTTTATCTGGATCCACAATCCACACCCATGGGAACAGCAGTCAAGAAATCAAACAACATGTAGTATTGGGCAGATCTGCTGCAAAAGACTTCTTTAAAGTGTTAAAGAGCAAAGATACCACTTTTAAGAGTAAAGTGTGCCTAACCCAAGCCATGGTATTTTCAAACACTTCGTATTCATTTAAAAGATCAACAGTGAATAAGGAAGAGTGAAGAAGAATTGATGGATTTGAATCATAGTGTTGGTGAAAAATATTGAATATATTATGGATTTCTGGAAGAACAAACAAATCTGTCTTGGAAGAAGTACAGCCAGAATGCTGCTTTTCTGTGTGGAAAAAAGAACCCATGTACCTTGGTGACTAAATGTAACTAGGTAAAGGGAAGAAAGCAATGACAACTGGAATAGACATTTGCCATTAACACAAATAGGATAATAAGGAGTGGTCTTGGGGAAGAAAATGATGAATTAATCCTTGGACATTGTATTGCATCTATTGCTGTGTACCTCCAGGTTTCATAGCTCAAAATAACACACATTTGTTATCTCATACAGTTTCTGGTAGTCATGAATCGAGGAGAAGCTTAACTGGATGACTTTGGCTTAGCTTCTCTCATGAAGTTGCAGTCTAGGTGTCAGCGAGGGCTATAGTCACAGCAAGTCTTGATTGGGCTGGAGGATCTGAGTCCAAATTTTTGTACTCACATAACTATTGTCTGGAGTCCTAAATTTTTTGCTGGCCATGTGTCATACTGCTGCTTGAGCATCCTTACAACATGGCAGCTAGCTTCCCCTAGAGCAAGCAATGAGAGAGAGACCCAGGAGGCAATAGCTTTTATGACCTAGTCTTGGAAGTCACACAACTTCACTTCTGCTATTATCTATTCATTACAAGCAAACTACTAAGTCCAGCCTCAAGGAGAAAGGAGGAAATTAAAGAGTAATGTTGAAGAATTTATGGTCGTATTATAAAACTACCATAGATACATTGTGTTTTAAGGCCAGTGGGCAATCAATAAGGAAGACTGAAGAAGAATTAATGCATTGGTGAAGAATATTGAATATACCATGGGCTGCCAGAAGAATGAACAAATCTGTGTTGGAAGAAGTACAGTGAGAATGCTTGTAGATGGGAGGGTGGTGAGACTTTGTCTTATGTACTTTGGACATATTATCAGGAGGGACCAGTCCCTAGAGAAGGACATTGGTAAAGTAGGGGGTGAACAAAATAGAGGAAGACTTTTGTTATAAATTGAATTGTGTTCCCCAAAACATGTGTCGACTTGGCTAGGCCATAATTCTAAGTATTGTGTAGTTATCCTCCATTTTGGGATCCGAAGTAATTATCAATGTATTGTAAATTCTAACCTCTATGTTGTTAATGAGGCAGGATACAATCTATAGGATTCGGTTGAATCTTGAGTCAATGTCTTTTGCAATGGAAAAGAGATTAAATAATCAAGCAGGGATAGAGGGATCTGACTGCCATCAAGAAAGAAGAATCGGGATCAGAGTGCATCCTTTGGACCTGGGGTCCCTGAACTGAGAGCCTCCTAGACCCAGAGGAAGACTGATGCCTAAACACACGTAGATCTCCAAGAAATGCTGGACCCACAGATGTTGAAAGGACAAGGATCTTCCTTCTAAACTGTGAGTGAGAAAGCCTTCTCTGAGAGCTGGTGGCCTGAATTTCAACTCCTGGGCTCCTAAACTGTGAAAAAATAAATTTGTTTGTTAAAGCTATTCACTTGTGGTATTTCTGTTATAGCAGTACTAGATAACTAGTGACAACCCTCAGCGAGATAAATTGACACAGTGGCTGCAACAATGGGCTCACATACAGCAATGATTATGAGGATGCTGCAGGACTGGGCAGTGTTTCATTCTCTTGCACATAGGGTTGCTATAAGTCGAAACCGATTTGATGGCACCTAACAACAACAACAAGGACAAATGATGTGAGCTTGTTGTTGTTGTTGTTAAGTGCCATCGAGTCGTTTCCGACTCATAGCGACCCCATGCACAGCAGAACAAAACACTGCCCGATCCTGCACCAGCCCCACAATCCTTGCTACACTTGAGCCCATCATCGCAGCCACTGTGTCAGTCTATCTCGTTGAAGGCCTCCCCCTCTTTCGTCGACCCTCCAC
>NW_006921675.1:470726-507892 GCF_000298275.1 Orycteropus afer afer | reverse complement strand
TGATATCTTCCCATAATTCATCTGGCTTTTGGTCATTGGTGTTCAATGCATCAAATCTATTCTTTAGATGATCTCTAAATTCAGGAGGGATATAGTCAAGATCATACTTTGGCTCTCTTGGACTTGTTTTCATTGTCTTTAACTTCAAGTTGAATTTGCATATGAGCAGTTGATGGTCTGGTCCACAATTAGATCCTGGCCTGGTTTTGGCTGAAGATATTGAGCTTTTCCACCTCCTCTTGCCACAGATGTAGTCAATCTGATTCCTGTGTGTTCCATCTGGTGAAGTCCAGATGTGAGCATTCAAATGAAAATACATCATATAGATACTATATGTGAGCCTATATATATAGATGTGAGCATATATATATAGATGTGAGCATTCAAATGAAAATGTCAGGAGGAAGGACTCAGGAGCTCTAGAGAGTCACCTACATATGGAAGTAGGTGATTCTACAGCTGAAAATATTGAGGATAGAGAACTTCTCTAGATAAGTTTCATTATTTAATGATCTCTCAACCAGTTTCATGATTTGAGGTCATTGTTTCCTTCCCTAGATTATGTTATTCCAGTTATTCTAACCTTCTTTAAGGTTTCCATTTTTAATCTGTTGAATTACTGTATTTTTTCCTCAAAAATTCTTAAGGAAAAATTTCAAACTTACAGAAAAGTTGAAAGACTACTGTGATGATGTCCATATACTCACCATCTGGATTCATAGTTACATTTTGACTTATTTGCTTTATAAGTATGCACATATTTTGTATGTGTGTGTGTATATATATATATATATATATATATTTTGTTTGTTTGTTTTCCCAAAAACTGTTTATAGGTGTCATTCTTTGTACAGTTTCTCCCACAAGTTAGAATAATCTGCAAATCCTCTTAAAAAGACAGGATACAGTCTTAATTCTTTTCCTTTAATTATGAATTTTCAGAATGAGGAACTGATGTAGCTATCATGTGTAATGGAAGCAAATGATTTTTTTATGTCTGTTTTTCAAATGTCACTCGTAGTCCAAAGACTAAAAACATATGCCATTTTTCTATAAACAATTGGCCCTCTGTAACCATGGGCTTCACATCTGCAGATTCAACCACCCCGGATAGAAAATACTGGATGGGGAAAAGTGATTAAGTGGTCAAGGAATCCCTCAAATACTAAGAGGGAGTGTAAAGTGCATTTATATAGCATTCATATTCTGTTGGGTATTACAAGTAATCTAGAGTTGGTTTATAGTACACAGGAGGATGTGTGTAGGTTATATGCAAATACTGCATCATTTTCTCTAAGGGACTTGAGCATCTGTGGATTTTGGTATGTGGGAGGTTCTAGACCCAATCCCCTGTGATAGTGAGGAGCAACTATACTGCCAAATACACCGGAGATTGTATCATTTTGCACTCCCATCAGCAATGGGAGAAGATTACTCTTTCTCCACAGCCTCACCAAGAAAATGTGTTATCAAACTTTTGAATTTTTGCCTAACGTGATAGATAGTTTGAAATGGTATCTCCACGTAGTTTTAATTGGCATCACTCTTATGAGTCAGATTGAGCATCTTTTTTTAAAAAAAAAAACTTTTATTGTGATTTGGGTGAAAGTTCACAGAGCAAATTCCTTTTCCATATAGCAGTTCATACACATTTTGTTTCATGACATTGGCTGCAACTCCCCACAGTGTAACAGCTCTCTTCTTTCTTCCTCCTCATAGTTGCCTCTTCCCTTTGTCCTTCTTTCCTATGTATTTCTGTCCCCCGCAAGCTATCTCTCTGTGCAAACATTGCCCTTCTGTTCTCCCACTATGATGGTTCTAAGAACAGTATCTATATGATGTAAATGTTAGGTTGAGCATCTTTTTATGGTTTAAGAGGTATTTTGCTTTTCTGTGTTCTGCCTGTTCATGTCTTTTGCCTATTTTTCTAATGTATTTTTGGTCTTTTTCATCTTAGTTTAAGATATATATATACACACACATATACATAGATGTGTGGAGATATATATATATATATATATATATATATATAAGCTCTGGTGGCGTAGTACCTGAGGCATTTGACTGTTAACCAGAAGGTTGGCGGTTCAAGCCCACCACCACTCCTCAGAAGGTTGGGCAATCTACTTCCGTAGTGATACTGCCTCAGAAACCCAAGGAGGGGTCGCTATGAGTCGGGGCCGACTCAACGGCAGTGCGTCATGTGTTGTCTCTCTTTCGCTCTCTCTCCATGGTAGATTAGCCCCTTGTGTCTAGTATGAATTGAGAAATGAAACGAATTGAGATGGATTTTTCCCATTTTGTCATTAGTCTTTTGACTTTGCTTATGGTATTTTTATGATACGCAAAGGTTTGCATTTTGATACTGAATTTATTTATTTAGCTGCTTCTGGATTTTGAACCATAGTGAAGAAGGGTCTCCCCACCCCCAGGTTATAGTGAACTTGTGCTTCTGGTGCTTTGGGTCTCCCACCCCTGTCCTCTCTTCCACCCCTTCTCCCCTCACCCTGTCTACCCATCTTTCTTTTAACATTTGGATCTCTGGGCCATTTGAAATTTATTCTGGCATATGGTGTGACATATGGATCCAATTCCTTTTTACCAATGGCTATCCTGTTTTCCTAGCCATTTGAGATACCACCTTTCTCATGTACCAAATTTCCCACAACCTTGGGTCTATGTTTGGATATTCTATTCTGTTACTATAGAAATTCTGTTCTGATATTCAATCAGAACATAAAACTATATAGTAAGCTAAACAGGGGAGCTTAATATAAATAACTATCAATGGTGATGAAAGAGTAACTACAAGGTATAAGGAAATTCAATATGATGTCTGTTACCACCTGTCTGTCAGTTTGCGTGTTGTTATGATACTGGAAGCTATACCACTTTTTGAAGCTATACCACTTTTTGTTGTTGTTGTTGTTTTGGTCAAACCTGTGTATATTCATAATGTAGTCCCGTTCACCTTCCCAGACATGTTCTGCTACTAGTATTTCCAATGCCAGGAGGGTCATCCATGATGGATAGGTTCCAGTGGAGCTTCCAGACTAAGATAGACCAGGAAGAAAAGCCTGGTGACCTATTTCAAAAATTAGGAAAATACCTAGGGAAGGATAAATATGGAAGGAGTGCAAGCCTTTTTAAAAACGGTCAGGTTGAGCCACCTGCTAGTGGAAATGTTTGAGGTTTAGCCAAGCACAAGTCTGGTCTGGAGTTGCTGAGTAAACAATAGGCAACTCTCTGTAGTATAAGGGACTGGCAGGGGAGCAGGCAATCAGTAACTGGTGGCATGGTGTGTAGTGAGAGTCTAGGGACTTGTGGGGTAGGAGGCCTTCAGAATATGCTGGTCACGCAAAGTGAGGGGGCTTGCAGCAGGACGGACTTTATGTATAACCCTTCAGGCCACAGTAGACAGGTGACTGCAGAAAAGTTAGCACTCAGTCAAGGCTGGACGGTTGCAGAAAGGTTGTGTTCTCAACAGGTGCCTGGGGCAGGCTCCACTGGATATTTTTACACCCACAGTTGCCCATCCCTGGCCCTTGATAGAAATTACACGAAACCTTTTTCTTCTGCTGTGTCCCTGCAGTGCCCCTGCAGTGCCCACTACTCAATGGAAGCTTAACATTGTACTCACTTTAAAGGAGAAACATTTACAGGAATTCCTTTGTTTATTGTAGAGGGTATATTTCAGGGCATTCCAAACTGAGAGACAATAAATTGATAACTGGCACAGTTACATTGGTCTGGCGCGTCATGTGCTAGTACCCCATTGTTTTGTATTATTGATGATTTGTAATAGATATGTTTGTATATCCGTTAAAGCTAGCTCTCCTCATTGAGCTTCCCTTTTAGGGTTTTATTATTTACTTTTCCATTAGAACTGTCAAATAGCTTGCTTGTTTTATTTAGTACTGTGCATTGTGTAGGAGCTCTGGTGGCATAGTGCCTAAGGCATTTGACTGCTAACCAGAAGGCTGGCAGTTCAAACCCACAAGACACTCCTCAGAAGGAGGATTTGGCAATCTACTTCTGTAGTAATACTGCCTTGGAAACCCAAGGAGGGGTTGCTATGAGTCGAATCTGACTTGATGGCAGTGAGTTTGGTTTGTGCATTGTATAATAAACTCATGGGGTAAAAAAGATTCTTATGGTTAAAAAAAATGCAGCAAAGAAGAAAATGAAATAGAAAATCAGAATTCCATGCCTTATATTCCCACCCCTCTGAGTTAGTATTTTCATGCATATCTTTCTGGATATATTTCCAAGATCATATAAATGTGTGTATATTTTTCTAAATAAAAATACTTAAGCTCTTTTAAGAGTTATACCTAAATGAAGACTGTAACTAACTTTGTGATATTTTTGTTTTTCTTTCCAGCCACTATACCTGCCTTGAGTCTTTGAGAACATTATAATGTCTCTTTGTGCTTCATCTCACAAGGAATTGTCTCAGCTATTATCTGTTCAAGACATGGATATCAAAAACTCACCATCTAGCCTTAACTCTCCTGTCTCCTACAACTGCAGTCAATCTGTCCTACCCCTGGAACATGGCCCCATATATATCCCTTCCTCTTACGTAGAGAGCCACCATGAATATTCAGCCATGACATTCTATAGCCCCACTGTGATGAATTATAGTGTCCCCAGCAGTGCCAATAATTCAGAAGGTGAATCTGGTCGACAAACCACAAGCCCAGATGTGTTGTGGCCAACTCCTGGACATCTCTCTCCTTTAGCGATCCATTGCCAGTCATCACTTCTGTATGCAGAACCTCAAAAGAGTGCGTGGTGTGAAGCAAGATCACTAGAACACGCCTTACCTGTAAACAGGTAAACCCAATCTTTGTTCTGAATTATATTTCATAGCCACCATTCAAATTACTTTATGATTTACTGACAAGAAGGTATGCTTTATACAAGATCTTTATTTTGTTAGTCATACACATTAAACTGAAAAAAAAACAACCCAAACTCAGTGCCATTGAGTTGATTCTGACTCATAGAGACACCCATTGAGTTTCTGATGATGTAAATCTTTATGGAAGTAGATCGTCCCATCTTCCTCCTGTGGAGTGGCTGATGGGCTTGAACTGCTGACCTTCTGGTTAGCAGCCAAATGCCTTATCCACTACACCCCAGAGCTCCTTTATATTCTAGTCCTCATTCAAAAAGATAGGCCTGTGGATAGGTGTTTTGGGGAGAAAAATTCATTGAACTTAAATTACTGTTCTCTTCATAAAGGTATTTGGGTTTGAAAAAAAGCTTTTTACTTTATTTTTAGGTTAGATTATTCTTATTTTGTAGTGAAATCACAATTTAGTGCTCATGACAAATTTGTTTCCAGGATACAAGAAACTTATAGCATATTGGATATTGAAATCCATTCTTTCAAATGTTGTCATAAAAGTTTGAGAAGTGGTATTACACAGTAATTTCATTTTTTCTATTTTTATTAAAAAAACGTATTTATTGGTAAAAAAAGAAGAAAATGCAAAAATGATCAATAACTTTTTAAAGACAATGTTTTCATCCAGCTTTTATAAGAAGGTATATTTTGTTTTTGAACATGGATTATAATCAGAGTTCTGCTAATTTTTGGACAAGTCAGACGATAGTATAATTACCTTCATTCATAAATCAATAATACTGCTACCATTTTCTTTCCAAAGGAAACATGCCCTAGCAAAATTAGGAACTAACCAGGTATGTTTTTGATGCCTCCCAGCCCTTCCTTGCCCTCTTCCTTCTGTAAAAGTTCTTTCCTCAGCACTAAATAACCTTCTTACTTCAAGGCCTTCTGTCAGGACAGCTGCTTGCTCATTCTCTCTCTTCCTCTGTCTTCATCTTCTCTCATATCTGTCTCTTTTTTCTCCCTGTTTTTTTTTTTTTTTTTTAAACTCTATTATATACCTTTGGAGCTCTGGTAGCGTAATGCCTAAGGCACTTGACTGTTCACCAGAAGGCTGGCGGTTCAAATCCACCAGCCACTCCTTGGAAGGAAGGTTGGGCAGTCTACTTCCATGGTGATACTGCCTCAGAAACCCAAGGAGGGGTTGCTATGAGTCAGGTCTGACTCTACGGCACATAACAATAACAACATAGTATATACCTTAATTTAACTTAGAATCCATTTGTTACTCTTTTTAAGGTCCCTTTTGTTCTAGATCTTCATCAGAAACTGAAGCATAAGTGATTTTGTCCCCTATTTAAATGAGAACTTCAAATACTAAAGGGCTGGTCAGGTTTGTACTGAAGGAGGGCAGGGGACGCTTTCTTGTGACTCTAGGGGCCACTGTATAACCTGATTGTGGTTCTGAACGGTGGACAATGTTCTATCTGGTCACTTCTTTCTCTAGTGCTTATTTCACCCTCAGAAATTGCTACAATTGACCTTCCAAAGTTATCTGAGTTCATCAGCACTGCACTGATATGCATAAACTCCTCAATCACTTTAAAAGATCAGTCATTCCCAACACTATGGCTCTTTGTGGCTCTGACAACAGTAATAAAGACTTTGCTTTATCAGATTTCCTGGAATATATTTATCATAACTTTTATTTGCAAAGAGATTAAATTAGATAATGTCCGTATTATTATTAGTATTTTGGAAATCTATTCTTTCCCTCTTCATGTTCTTTTACAATGAATGTTTTCTTTGCCCCTAGAGAGACACTGAAAAGGAAGGTTAGTGGGAGCACTTGCACCAGCCCTGTTGCTAGTCCAAGTTCAAAGAGGGATGCCCACTTCTGTGCTGTCTGCAGTGACTACGCCTCTGGATATCACTATGGAGTCTGGTCGTGTGAAGGATGTAAGGCCTTTTTTAAAAGAAGCATTCAAGGTACAAGTGTATCATTAGCTGATTCTTTAGTTTTCTTTTTTTGCTTCCAAACACCCTTCAGAGATGACCTGGCAGAAATTTCACCGTTGGTCTATTGGATATGCAGCAGTACTTGATGAGCAGTTCAGAGGCTCGTGTGTGCTTGAGAGTGGGTCGGGTGGTGGGGTGAATTGATTCAGGTGCAATGCATTTCCCGTCTTTAATTGCAGATTTCTAACCCAGAAACCTAGTTTTCCTGGGTGTCACCCACCACTCTTAGCCACAAGGGTGTTAGGGGAGATGACTTTACAACCCTTGTGAAGATAGTGCTTGGGGAAAAATGTGTACTCATTAGGAGTGGCAAAAGTGGTTTCTTCCTGTGACTAATGTTTAATATCTGGCATGCTTAACAGTCATGATGATGAGCTGACTCCCGTGGAAGAGAAAATAAGTACACACACTCCTCACGTATTGACACGGCTAGGTTCCAAAGATTAGGTTGTTACATGAAAATCGATGTTAGGAGAAAATGGAGGATGATCATGTCTGATCACAAAATGGAGGGTGACTTCATCTTTACATAACTGCCAAACCACTGAGAATCATGGCTCTTCCAAGTTGACACGTAACCTTAGCATCACAGTTTTATTCTCATCATGCTCCTCAGTGTTTGTTATAGCCAGATGTACATTAATGTGCAAAATAGTTGGATAGTAGATTTTTACTGTGGTCGTAAATACAAAATGTCAGATAATGAGATAGTAAGTGAGGAGTAGTTATACATTTTCTGGAAATTGTCAGAATCAGTAATTCAGCTGCAGTGGACTTTGAGAATTGAACTAGAGGCATGACTTGCCTGGACTAGTAGAACTTCTGTTCACAACTCCATTGTTTTCTGGCCTGTGTCTGGACTATTTCCCTGTCCTTCTCCAAATTCCAGCTGGGCTGTTCATTTCTATTTATTTATTTTTTAAATCACCTTCAAATTGTGCATACCTGGTTTCAAGGCCAGTCAGCCAGTCCCCGTACACATGCCATTACTGTGCTCCATGCCCCCGGCCAGTTTGATTTGTGCCAGTCACTTTCTTGCTCTTGTCTGTCTCTGTCCCATAGCCCTTGCCCTTAGCAGCCCCTCTCCTGAACAGTGTTTTCTGTTTCTACCATAGAGCGCCCTTCCCTGTTCTTCTTCAATGCTTTATTCTCAACCAGTGAAGACAACTGATCTTAGCGTGCAGAGAGCACAACTCTACATTAAGGGAATAGTTTATCTCAGGCAGAGAAACACTGATGGAATCAGAGGGTTATGAGGATCAGAGAGTTGGTAGATGAGTCATTTTCCTACATTTCCCCTTAAAAAATTCCACCTATTTGCCCTGGCTCCTCCACCTATTAACTCTGTGACTTTATCACCTGGTCTGTTTCCTCCTTTCTGAAATGGAGGTACTTAAAGTGTTGTTCTAAAGGTGAATAGAAGTTGGTTATGTGAAAATATTTGGTCAACCATATTATCATGCAAATTCAAAATATTATTTTTTTTTTTTTTTGCCCCTAACTCTTCATTGTTCAGATATCAGCACCTTTTCTGTCTCCCTTGTATTTCTGTTCTGATTCTAATCTCATTTTAAACCCACATTCTCCAAGGAGATCTTCATAGTTAGATGGGTGAGGGCTCTCTGCTATCTCCAAACTTAATCTTCATCTTATTGAAAAGAGCACATTACATTAAGGAACTATATGCCATTAAATATTATCAAAAGCAAATTGCGTTGTTTGTTTATTTTTGCTTTTACAAAGCTTTTAATCCCACGTTTAACATATTGAGTCCTTATGTATTTTTTAAGATTATTATTGCAGTAGATTATAAGGCCAATTTCACTTCACTACTGTGTATATAAACCCATTGCCATTGAGTCAATTCTGACCCATAGCGACCCCCATTGGGTTTGCAAGGTGGTAGATCTTTACGGAAGTATAATTGCATCATCTTCTGGTTGGCAATCAAATACCTTAGGCACTGTGTCACCAGAGCTCCTTACTATATATAAATAAATGACAAAAACGATTAGGATATTCTAGAATTCAGAACTGAATTTCTTTTTTTTAAATTGTGATTTGTGTGAAAGTTTACAGAGCAAATTCATTTTCCATAAAGCAGCTCACATGTGCTTTGTCTCATGACATTGACTATAATTTACCACAATGCAACAGCTCCCCTCTACTTCCTCCCCCTCCCCATAGTTACCTCTTCCCTGTGTCCTTCCCACCATGCACTCCTGCCCCAGAACTGAATTTCTTGATTTGATGACAAATTCATATCTTGCTGAGAGCTCAGTATTTTTGTTGTTAGTCAATTCTAACTCATGGTGACCCCATGCATCCAAAGTAGAACTGCTCCATAGAATTGTGAAAGCTGTAACCTTTTGGAAGCAAGTCACCAGGTCTGTCTCCTAAGGTGCCACTGAGCAGTTTGAACTGCCAACCTTTTGGTTAGTAGTTGAGTTGTTGTTGTTGTTGTTATGTGCCATCAAGTCAGACCCGACTCATAGCTCTCCTTGGGTTTCCGAGGCAGTATCATTACGGAAGTAGATTGCCCAACCTTCCTTCCGAGGAGTGGTTGGTGGGTTTGAACCGCCAGCCTTCTGGTTAGCAGTCAGGTACCTTACGCACTATGCTAACAGAGCTCCCAGTAGTTGAGTGGTTACCTGTTTGTACTACCCAGGGACGACTTCTCAGGAAGAAATCTCCCCTTAGGAGATTTTGAGCCAGTAAAACCAACCACATCTTTATAAAACAGATCCTTCTTGTTTGCTGTTGGGGAAACACCTCTCTTCTGAAATATCTTTGAATCCTGAGACTGTAACTGATACCAGAAGTCCCTTTCTGCTTGCCTTCTACTCATGTCATTCCTTCCTACTGCATCAGCTGTTGGGAAAAGGAGAAAGAAATACCATATGCTAAGTGTGCGAGGGGAAAGAGGTAATGCTCTTATAATTGTTTAATCCTAAATGATTCTTTCTTTGCACTTTTCATTTTCTTTTGGCACATCCAGTATACAATTTCCCTGAGAATAAGTATTTTGCTTCAGACAAGAACAAGAATTCACCTTAACTAGACTCTTGCTTATAAATTTTCCTTAAAAACATACGTTTATGTATAACTTAAGATGCTACATACTTACTCTTTTTTTACCTGAGTCATCATAGTAACTCCAGACACATTCTCCTTGTTCCTGCCCAGTTCAGCAGCCAGAGTGATCCTGCTAAAGTGGAAGTCAGAAACTTCACCCTTTACCTTCCAGTGTCTCCTGTCTCATTTGGGGCCAAAGTCAAAGTGCTTACAGTGGCCACAAGGCCTGATACTCTCTGGCCTCCTCTTTTGCATCTGTCCAACTCACCCTCTTCCAGCACACCCCAGCTTCAAGGCCTTTATGCTTCTGTTCTTTCTGCCTTGAACACTCGGCCTCCAGATGTTTGTATCACTCCATCTCACCTGCAGGTCTCTGCTTGGTGTGACCTTCTCAGTAAGTCCTCTCTGTCACTCTTAAACTGTAGTTGTCATCCAGGCCCCACCCCCACATACTTGTTAAACTCCTTCCTCAATTTATTTCCATCCATAGCACTTATCACCTTCTAATGAGTACATTGGCTATGCAAAAGCATTCAGCTGTGTGGGTCATAACGAACTATGGATAACATTGTGAAGAATGGGAATTCCAGAACATTTAGTTGTGCTCATGAGGAAACTGTACATAGACTAAGAGGCGGCCATTTGAACAGAACAAGGGGATACTGCATGGTTTAAATAAGGAAAGGTGTGTGTCAGGAATGTATCCTTTCACCGTACTTACTCAGTCTGTATGCAGAGCAAATAATCTGAGAAGCTGGACTATGTGAAGAAGAGTGTGCCCTCAGGATAGGAGAAAGACTCTAACAGCCTATCATATGCAGATGATGTAGCCTTGCTTGCTGAAAGTGAAAACAACTTGAAGCATTTACTGATGAAGATCAATCATCAGTATCAATATGAATTACACCTCAACATAAAGAATACAAAAATCTTCATAACTGGACCAGTGAGCAACATCATGGTAAATGGGCAGAGGTTGTCAAGGATTTCATTTTACTTGAATCCACAGTCAACACACATGGAAGCAGCAGTCAAGAAATCAAACAACCTATTGCGCTTGGCAATCTGCTGCAAAAGACCTAGTTCAAGTGTTAAAGAAACGATGTCACTTTGAAGACTTAACTGCACCTGATCCAAGCCATGGTATTTTAAATAGCCTCATAGACATGTGAAAGCTGGACAGTGAATAAGGGAGACTGAAGAAGAATTGATGCAATTGTAGTGCTGGTGAAGAAGATTGAAAATGCCATGGATTACCAGAAGAATGAACAAATCTGTCTTGGAAGAATTGCAGCCAGAATGCTCCTTAGAAGTGAGAATGCCAGACTTCATCTCTTATACTTGGTCATGTTATCAGAAGGGACCAGTCCCTGGTGAAGAATGCCATACTTGGTAAAGTAGAGGGTCAGTGAAAAAGGGGAAGGCCCTCAATAAGATGGATTGACACAGTGACTGCAAGGATGGGTTCAAGCACAGCAATGATTGTGAGGAAGGCACAGGACCTTGCAGTGTTTTGTTCTGTTGTACACAGGGTCGCTGTGGGTCAGAGCTGACTCAATGGTAACTAGTAACAAAAATGATATATAATTTACTTATTTATTTTGCTTGTCTGGCTCCCTGCAATAGATTATAAACTCCATTAGGGCAAAGATTTTTGTTTTGTTTAATAACTCTTTGAATGATGATTTTTAAATTGGGCTTATAGAGTTTTGTGTCTTTTTTCACTTAACATTGTTTGGTAAGCATTTCCCATGTTTTAAATTTCTGGAAGCATTTCTCACAGCTGCGTAACATTCTGTTTTATGGTTGGATTTAATTTATTTAACTGTCTGTTGTTGGGTATTTACCTTATTTATGACCTTAAAAAATAGTTTTAACTAAGCCCATGATTAATACATCTGTTTATGAATGACCCTTTTGAAAAAATAAAAATGAAAAAAGTCCAATAGTTTCGCTGAATATATTTTTAGAATAAACAAATATTGTTAAAGTGTGTTCTCTATGTTTAAACTTTTTGACAGATATTTTCAGTTTTTTCTCAGAAATGTGTGACCAACTTACACTTCTGTAAGCAGTATATGAGAGTATTGGTTTCAATGAATTTATGGTATTGCTGAATCTTATCATCAGAAAGAAAAAATCTTGCTAGATTGATAGGTGATATATGGTATAATTTGTTTTATAATTTTATTTTATTATGATAATTTTTTCCCTATAAATTTGCCCACCATTTGTATATCCCCTCTGTCTTCTTTATTAAGGATGTTTGCTCATTTCTCCTGTTGGGTTCTTGCATTTTCCTTATAAATTATTGTTTGCTTTATATATATCACACTAATTTTTTTTATCAAATATGTAACAAATATTTTTCCAGTTGATTCTAATTTCAATTTATTATTTTAATGTGCATAATACTGAATCTTTATGCAGTCAAATACAGCCAATTTTGATATTTTCATGTATAATTTTTAAAACTAAAATGTCCTTTAACATCCAGGGATAATATAAACATTTGCCTACATTTTACTATTCAATAGTTTGTTTTTCTGTTTCATTATTTAATACAAAAGGAATTTATTTTGGTGGATTGAATGAAATAAGAATAAAATATATTTATCCTTAAATGTGCAATTCTCTACATCATTTTATTGAATAAGTCCACACATTTTCCATTGATTTTTTTTTAAATGGGAGCTGATTGTTTAATAGACTTTATTTTTTAAAGCAGTTCTAGGTTTTACAGAAAAGTTGTGTAGAAAGTGCAGAGAATTCTCATTTACCAGATCTCCTGCACAGAGTTCCCACTGTTAATATAACGTATTAACTTGTTATATTCCTGTGATACATTTGTTACAGTTGATGAACCAATACTGATACATTATTATTAACTAAGATCCTTACTTTATACATTAGGATTCACTCTCTGTACTGTGAAGTCCTGTGGGTTTTGACAAATGTATAACGTTGTGTATCCACCATTACATTACCATACAAAATCATTTCATTGCCCTAAAAATGCCCTGTACTCTACCTGTTCATCCCTTATTCCACCCGCAGAATCCTGACAACCACTGATCTTTCTACGAAGAGTTGATTTTTTAAAGTCAGCTTCGAGATATAATTCACATGAAACAAAATTGTGTATTTGACCATAGGAAACTTAGAATTTTTTTTTAAAGGGCCTCCCATCCTCAAATTTAAGAAAAGTGGAGATTTTTTCAAGCTAAGAATTGTTTAAGAAAGAATTAATATCTTTGTAATAGTTTTCACAAAAAATATGCTACTTTTTTTTTTTATATCTTTATGTGTCTTATGCCGCATTTCTCAATGCCATTTCCAGCTATTTTATTATTTTTAATTGCCATTGCCACTGACTATTTACCTTACATCAGATATAACAGTAATTATTACTATTATATTCTGCCATTCACTTTCATTGTGGTATTCATAATAACCTTTTAACATTGCCCTTTGAAAGTTTACAATCCATTTGGCTATTGTTAATAGATCTTCAACTTTGCCTTGTTTCTTCAGACTTCATAGACTGAACTTTAAATGAGAAGTTCTTATAGTCCTTGGTGTCCCTAGGTAGCACAAATGGCTACATACTTATCTGCTAATCAAAATATTGTCAGTGCAAGTCCACCCAGAGGTCCTTGGAAGACAAATGTGGCATTCCATTTCTGAAAAACCAGCCCCTGGAAACCCTGTGGAGCATAGTTCTCTTCTGACACACAGGGATCACCATGAGTAGGAATTGACTGAATGACAACTGGTGATAGCCCATTGTTGTTGTAGGATGTCATAGAGTTGGTTCTGATTCCTAGTGACCCCATGTGACAGAGAAGAGCAGCCCCATATGGTTTTCTTGGCTGTAAGCCTTATGGAAGGAAACAGATCACCATCTCTTTCTCCCATGGAGGTGCTGGGTGGGATAAAACTGCCAACATTTTGTTAGCAGCTGAGGGCTTAACTGTTGCACCACCAAGGCGCCTCGTAATAGCCTGTATGAAACAAACAAACCTGTTGTTGTCTAGATGGTTCCAACTCATAGCAACCGTATAAACCAAAAAAACCCACACTCACTGCCATTGAGTTGATTCCAACTCATAGCAACCCCCTTTGGGTTTCCAAGGCAGTAAACTTTATGGAAGTAGATTGCCCAGTCTTCCTTCCATGGAGTGGCTGGTGGGTTTGGACTGCTAACCTTCTGGTTAGCAGTCAAATGCCTTAGGGACTATGCCACCCCTATACCAAAAAAACCAAACTCACTGCCATCCAGGTGATTCCACTCATAGTGACCCCTCCTTGGGATTCCGAAGCAGTATCACTACAGAAGTAGATTGCCCAACCTTCCTTCTGAGGAGTGGCTGATAGGTTTGAATCGCCAGTCTTCTGGTTAGCGGTCAAATGCCTTAGGCACTATGCCACCAGAGCTTCCTGCCACCACTATGTTGTTGTTGTTATGTGCCATCGAGTCGGCCCCAACTCATAGCGACCCCTCCTTGGGTTTCCGAGGCAGTATCACTACGAAGTAGGATTGCCCAACCTTCTTTCCGAGGAGTGGCTGGTGGGTTTGAACCGCCAGCCTCCTGGTTAGCAGTCAAGTGCTTTAGCCACTATGCTACCAGAGCCACCACTATAGGACAGAGTAAAACTGTTCCATAGAGTTTCTAAGGCTAGAACCTTTACAGAAGCAGACTGCCGCATCTTTCTCTCATGGAGAGGCTAGTGTGTTTGAACTACTCACTGACCTGTAGATTCGCAACTGAGTGCTTAACCACCATGCTATCAGGGCTTCTTGTAATATCCTGTAGGGTATGGGAAAGATTATTATCATGTAAACATATATTCCCTTACTTGGGACTTTTTTTTTTATCTTGAACTCAAAAAAGCTATTCTGAGGGACATGCTTGAGGTAGATGCCAGCAATTGGAGGATAAGGGTACCAGGAAGGGCCTAGGCCATAAACATTGCTTTTTTTTAAACTCAAATCTTCTGATTCCAAGTTGAATGCTATCTCTTGTGTATCATACAGTAGGATATGAGTGATGCTAGTAATTTAGATAAACTCAATTTTTTTAAAAAATTGTGATTTGGGTGAAAATTTACAGAGCAAATTCACTTTGCGTACAGCAGTTCACATACACTTTGTCTCATGACATTGACCACAATCCACCACAAAGCAACATCTCCCGTCCCACTTCCTCCTGATAGTTACCTCTTCCCTGTGTCCATCCCTCCATGCACTCCTGCCCCCTGAGCTGTCTCCCTGTGCATAAGCAGCCCTTCTCCCATGATTGTTCTCTCCAAGGAGTGTATCTACCTCAGGTAAATGTTCAACTCATATACCTGTCTATTGTTTGGCTGGAAGCCACTGGCGTGGGTTCAATTCCAGACCTGAAGGGCAACTAGGGGCCATAGTCTCAGTGGTTCCACCAGGCTCTATCAGACCAGCAAACCTGGTCCCCCACCCTTTTTTTTTTTTCTCCAAATGATTTTGAGTTTTGTTCCACATTGTTCTCCCTCTGATGGACTCAATTTTTGACAAGAAATATTTGCAGAAAACACAAGATCACCTTTCATGTTTTATACTATAAACAGCAGATTTTCCAATTAAATTTTATATCTTAACTAAAAGAATTATATATTAAGGAAGACTGAAGAAGAGTTAATGCTTTTGAGTTGTAGTATTGGCAAAGAATACTGAAATTACCATGGACTGCCAGAAGAACTATCAAATCTGTCCTGGATGAAGTGCAGCCAGACTGCTCCTTAGAAGCAAGAATGGCCAGACTTCATCTCACCTACTTTGGTCATGTTGTTAGAAGGGGCCATTCCCTGGAGAAGGATATCATGCTTGGAGAAGTGGAGGGCCAGTGAAAAAGGAGAAGGCCCTCAACAATATGGATTGACACAGTGGCTGTAATGATGGACTCAGGTATAGCAAGGATTGTGAGGCTGACACAGTGAAACACTGACCAGGCAGTGATTCATTCTGTTGTACACAGGGTCACTATGAGTCAGAGCCGACTCGATGACACCTAACAACAACAACAACATATGCATATGTTCATAAGGTTTTCAGTGGCTGATTTTTTCAGTGTTACGGATAACATTGCAAAGAATGGAATTCCAGAACACTTAATTTTGCTCATGAGGAACCTGTACATAGACCAAGAGGAAGTCATTTAAAGAAAACAAGGAGATACTGAATAGTTTAAAATCTGGAAAGGTGTGTGTCAGAGTTGTATCCTTTCACCATAGTTAGTTAATCTGTATGTTGAGCAAACACTCAGAGAAGCTGGCCTATATGAAGAAGAATGTGGCACCAATTGGAGGAAGACTCATTAACAACTTGCGATATACAGATGACACAACCTTGCTTGCTAAAAGTTAAGGTGACTTGAACCACTTACTAATGAAGATCAAAGGCTACAGCCTTCAGTATGAATTACACCTCAATATAAAGAAAACAAAAATCCTCACAACTGGACCAGTAGGCAACATCACAATAAATGGAGAGAATATTGAAGTTGTCAGAGATTTCAATTTACTTGGATCCACGATCAGTGACTTATTGCACTGGGCAGATGTACTGCAAAAGACCTATTTAAAGTGTTAAAAAGAAAAGATGCCACTTTGAAGACTAATGTTCCCTTGACTCATGCTATGGTATTTTCCCTAGCCTCATATGCATGTGAAAGCTGGACAATTAATAAGGAAAACTGACAAAGAATTGTTGCATTTGAATTGTGGTGTTGGTAATGAATATGGAAAATACCATGGATTGCCAAAGAAATGAACAAATCTGTCTTGGAAGAAGGATAGCTGGATATGCTCCTAAGAAGCAAGAATGGCCAGACTTCTCATGTGCTTTGGTCATGTTGTCAGAAGAAACCAGTCCTTGGAGAAGGATACTACTGTGCTTGGTAAAGTAGAGGGTCAGCGAAAGAGGGGGAGACTCTCAATGAGATAGATTGATAGGGTGGCTGCAACGATAGGCTCAAGCATAGCAAATATTTTGAAGGTGGTCCAGGACTGGGCAGTATTTTGTTCTATTGTATGTAGGGTTGCTACGAGTTGGCACTGACTTGATGGCACCTAACAACAACAACAACATATAAGTGTATGTCTCTCTATATATGTTAGTGTGTGTTGTTTAGTCAGTTGCAATGCATAGTGACTATATATGAAAACCAAAAAACCAAACTCACTGCCATTGAGTAGATTGTGACTCATAGCAACCCCCTTCGGGTTTCTGAGGCAGTAAATCTTTATGGAAGTACATTGCCCAGTCTTCCTTCTACAGAGTGGCTGGTGGATTTGAACTACCAAGCGTATATGACAGAGTTGAAATGCCCCATAGCGTCTCCTAGCCTGTAATCTTTACAGGGGCAGATTGCCAGGTCTTTTCTTACATTGAGCCACTGGGGGGTCCAAACTGCTGACCTTTTGGTTAGTAGCTTAAGAATTGTGCCACTGGCCCCCCACCCCACCATATATATTAAAATTTTTTCTTATTATGTTAGTGTGGAGTGTATGCTTCTCAAACTGTTGCATGAAACAAGACAAGACAACCATTTTAATACATGAGATAGTAAGTGCTCTTTGAAGAGGATTTTGTTGTTTTGAGGCAGAAGTGAAGCAATTACCATGACCTTCTTGCATAAAACATTTTTATGCTTTTTTTTCATTTAACATGTTCATATTATTTTATTTTCTGACCTTTTTTCAAAAATAAAATGATCTTTTAAGATATACTCTGAAGAAAAGTATAAAAGTGAACCTCTAGCTGTCCCTTAACTATTTATCAGTATAAGCCAGATGATCTTTTAAAAGTAAAAATGACATTAGGTACAGTATTTAGAAGGCACTTATAGGATTGCTACTAATGTGAAAATTACTGTGGGATTGCATTTATTTTCTAACTATAAAACATTATCTTTTAAAGTACAATAGACATTTTTTATTATGAATATATTTGAGCTTTTACAAATTTAATTTGTTTTTTAATATTTTAGAAGAAGACAAAAGCAATAACAAGATAATTACTTTTTCCTTGAAAAAACTTAAAGCATGATTTATAATACTCCTTTGCTAGAGTGTGAGCAGAGCTTGTGACTATGATGAGACGACCACTCTTGATTAGGTCACGTTCTATGGCAAATCGTGATAGAATTACATTATGGTTATGTAAGACCCCATCACCAGACTGGAGAGAGGTTGGAAGTCAGAGACATGTGTTCCTGCTGACCAGGAAAGCAAACATCCACATGGGAACTGCTTCTGGGGGCCACGTGGCAAGAAACTGTGGGTGCCTGTAGGAGCTAGAGCTGTGTCTGGCTGACAGCTAGCAAGAAAACAGGCTCCTCAGTCCTACAATCCCAAGGACCTGAATTAACTTGAATGAATTTGGAAGAAGGCTTCAAATTTCAGATGAGACCGTAGCCTGGCTGACATCTTGGTTGTAGCTTTGTGAGACTCTGAGCAGAGGATTCAGCAAAACCTCGCCTGGACTTCCGACCCATGAAAACTATGAGATAATAAATGTCTGTATTTTGGAACTCTGGTAGTGTAATGCCTAAGGCACTTGACTGCTAACCAGAAGGCTGGCGGTTCAACCAGCCACTACTTGGAAGGAAGGTTGGGCAATCTACTTTCATAGTGATACCGCCTTGGAAACCTAAGGTGTCATTGCTGTGAGTTGGGTCCGACTTGATGGCACATAACAACAACATATATATATATGTGTATATATACATATATGTATTTTTTAAAGAACATGTTCACGTTTTTATTTATAAAACTTGTATTGTGATTTGGTGAAAGTTTACAGAGCAAATTGGTTTTTCCATTCTACAATTCATACACATTTTGTTTTGTGACATTGATTGCAATCCCTACAAAATAACAGCACTCTTCCCACTTCCTTCCTATGCTTACTGTTTCCCTTCATCCTTTTTTCCTTTCTGCCTTCTGAGCTTTATCTCTAGGCAAATGCTACCCTTTTAATATCGTGTATGGTTGACTGTTCTAGTGTCCACATACCTCTCTGGTGTTATTGTTCACCTTATAGGCCTGTGTGTTATTTGGGTGAAAGTTGAGTCACAAGGATGAGTTTAGTTCCAGGCTTGAGGGTGTCTAAGGGCTATAGTCTTGTAAGTTTCACCAGTGTCTATCAGACCAGTAAGCCTGGTCTTATTTATCATGGATTTGAGCTTTGTTCCACATTTTTCTCTCACTCTATCCAGGATCTCTTACTGTGATCCCTTTCAGAGTGGCCAAAGGTGGTAGCCAGGCAACATCTAGTTCTTCTGGTTTCAGGGTCATGGAGGCTGTGGTTTGCATGGTCCATTAGTCCTTTGCACTATTGTTTTCTTGCATTTTTCATTTTCTTGGGTTTCTGAGGCTGTATCACTATGGAAGTAGATCGCCCAACCTTTCAAACCTGGTGGGTTTGAACTGCCAGCCTTCTGGTTAGCAGTCACATGCCTTAGGCACTATGCCACCAGAGCTCCTAGTTGCACCTTAGATAGCTAAATTTGTGGTAGTTTGGTATGTACCATAGAAAACTAAAACATAAACCTTATGCAGATTATTGACCTGAGTTTATGTTTTTCCATCTGTAAAATGAGAATCATAGCTCTTTATAGGGATGTTGTAGGATTAAAGAAAATTGTGATGGGAAATACCTGTAAATCAGTAGGTAATAAGAAATGTTGGTGTGCATAACATCAACCTGGTTGTTTGCATTTTCTTTTCTGGCTTTTCCTTCTAAATCCAAGCTGAGCCAGCATTGTCTTACTACAAAGGCAACACAACCACTGCTATGGAGTCAGATCCGACTCATGGAGACCCTTCCTTGGGTTTTCAAGGTGGTATCACTATGGAAGTAGATTGTCCAACTTTCCTTCCAAGGAGTGGCTGGTGGGTTTGAACCTCCAGCCTTCTGGTTAGCAGTCAAATGCCTTAGGCACTATGCCACCAGAGCTCCTTGTATTACTACAATGACTTTTTTTTTTCTTCTTCTTGTTTTTGGGTCTGTGAGTTGTTGAGTACCTCCATTGCATAGGGCTTGACTCTAGTCTTTGGACTGAGTTTAGGCTTGCTCCACATATATCCATATTCTCCTTGGACTGGTGGCTACCTGAATTATTATTTTTCTTCTAGGAGCTGAGAGATAAAGCCAAATGATTCAAGCATTACATCTGCTAACATTTTCTTGTCCAAAGCAAAATCACATGGCCATATCCAGTGTCAACCGGTGATGCTCACTCTAGTATACTTCAAGGTCACATGATTGAGAGAGGGAGGGATTATTGAGAACAGTAGTCTAATATATCTCAACTCTTTTCAAGTCCACCACCTTATGAATAGCACTGAAATACTGTTTGATGTATTATTGGAAAAATTTATGAATAAATTTATGAATTTATGTCTAATTTCGTGTCCTAAAAGGAGTCCCTCAGGTTAGAAGGCACTCAATATAGAAATGGGAAAGAGCTACCTCCTCAAAGCAGAATTGACGCTAATGATGTGGGTGAAGTTAAGCTTTCAGAACCTTCATTTGCTGATGGAATATGGCTCAAAGTGGAGCGGGGGGGGGGGGACTGCAAACATTCATTAATAATAAGAATGTGGAATATACAAAGTATGAATCTAGGAAAATTGGAAGCTATCATAAATGAAGTTGAATGGATAAAGATCATATCCTAGGCATTAGCTGAAAGGGACTGGTATTGGCCATTTTGAATCAGATAGTCAAATGGTCTACTCTGCTGGGAATGACAAATTGAAGAGGAAAGGTGTCATATTCATGGTTAAAAAGAATATTTCAATATCTATCCTGAAGTACATTCCTCTCAGTGATAGGATAATACCCATATGCCTACAGGGAATGCCAGTTAATACTGCTGTTATTCAAATTTACACATAGACCACTAAAGCAAAACATGATGAAACTGAAGATCTGTACTAACTTCTGCAGGCTGAAATTGACCAAACATACAATCAAGATGTATTGATAATTACTCATGATTAGAATGTAAAAGTTGGAAACAAAGAAGAAGCATCAGTAGTTGGAAAATATGGCCTTGGTGATAGAAATGATGCTAGAGACTGCATGATAGAATTTTGCAAGACCAATGACTTATTCATTGCAGGTACATTTTTACAACAACATAAACAGTGACTATCCATGTGGACCTTTTCAGATGGAATACAGAGATCAAATAAACTACATCTGTGGAAAGAGGTGATGGAGAAGCTCCATATTATCAGTCAAAACAAGGACAGGAACTGACTGTGGAACAAACCATCAATTGTTCATATGCAAGTTCAAGCTGAAGTTGAAAAAAAGAAAAGCAAGTCCATGAGAGCCGAAATATGACCTTAATTATGTCCCACCTGAAGTTAGAGACCATCTGAAGAATAGATTTGATGCATTGAACACTAATGACTGAAAACCAGACAAGTTGTGGGATGACATTAAGAACATCATACATGAATAAAGCTAAAGGTCATTAAAAAGATAGGAGGGAAGTAAAGACCAAAATAGATGCCAGAAGAGATTCTGAAACTTGCTCTTGAACATAGAGTAGCTATACCAAATGGAAGAAATGATGAAATAGAAGAGCTGAACAGATTTCAAAGGGAAGCTTGAGAAAACAAAGTAAAGTGTTATAAGGAAATGTGTGAAGACTTAGAATTAGAAAACCAAAAGGCAAGAACAAGCTGAAAGAACTGAAGAAAATATTCAAGCCTCGGGTTGCAATGTTGAAGGATTCTATGGCAAAATATTGAACAGTGCTGGAAGCATCAAAAGAAAATGGAAGGAATGCACAGAGTCACTGAACCTAAAAGAATTGGTTGACGTTCAATCTTTTTGGGAGGTAGACTATAATCAAGAACTGAGGGTCTTGAGGAAAAATTCCAGCCTTCACTGAAGGAATCAGTGACAGACAAGGCCCTAGGGATTGATGCAATACCCACTGAGATATTTCAACAAATGGATGCAGCACTGGAGGCTCTCACTTTTTATGCCAAGAGATTTGGAAGACAATTACCTGGCCAACTGACTGGAAAAGATTGATATTTGTGCCCATTCCAAAGAAAAGTGATCCACCCGAATGTGGAAGTTATCAAACAATATCACACTAAAATTTTGCTGAAGATAATTAATGATCACAGCAGGATATTGATAGGGAACTGCCAGAAATTCATGCCAGATTCAGAAGAGGGCGTGGAATGAGTCATATCATTACTGATGTCAGTTGGATCTTAGCTGAAAGCAAAGAATACCAGAAAGATATTTACCTGTGTTTTGTTGATTGTGCAAAGGCATTTGACTGTGTGAATCATAACAAATTGTGGTTTACATTGCAAAGAATGGGAATTCCAGAACACTTATTGTGCTTATGAGGAACTTTACATAGACCAAGAGGCAGTCATTTGAACAGAACAAGGTGATACTGAACGGTTTAAAATTAGGGAAGGTGTGCATCAGGGTTGTATACTTACTCAATCTGTATGGTTAGTAAATCATCTGAGAAGCTGGGATATATGAAGAAAAACACAGCATCAGGATTGGAGAAAGACTCATTAACAATCTGCAATATGCAGATGATACAACCTTGCTTGCTGAAAGTGAAGATGACTTGAAGCACTTACTGATGAAGATCAAAGACTGCAGCCTTCAGTATGGATTACACCTTAATATAAAGAAAATAAACATCCTTACATCTGTGTCAAAAAACACCATCAAGATAAATGGAATGAAGATTGAAGGGATTTCATTTTACTTGGATCTACAATAAACCTTTATGGTAGCAGCAGTCAAGAAATAAAACATACTGTACCGGGCAAATGTGGTGCAAAAGTTGGGCCTGGTTTTGAGTGGCTGGGCAGCTGGATGTACTTATTCCTCATGGTGAGATTGGTAGTCAACTCCATGGTGGAATCTACTGGAGCAGCTGAGTAGCTGCCTTAGGAACGTGGTCTGCTTTCAGTATATAAGGAGAAGCATTGAGAAAGGTCTCAGCAGCTTTTGGCATGCTTGAATCCTGCATGTAGCTGATTGGTCGTTCAGTAGCCTCCCATGTGTCTGCAATCTTGGGACTGTTAATGGACTTATATCAGTGGCCTCCATGTGCTTTGGTGATATTGGGACTGTGCCTTTTTACTTGTTGACCTTGGGATTATCAACATCAGCAGCCAACAGCTGCCTGAGTAAAGAAAGCCTCCAGCTCCACTGGGCCGGGAGCAAGAGGCAGAACTGAAGCTCAAGGTTGAGGGGCTTTTACCCAGTCCCAAGAGCCTGGCACTTTGAAGTCAGACTTCTGGCCTCAAAACTATAGGAGAATAAACTCCTGTTTGTTAAAGTCACCCATTTGTGGTATTTTCTGTTAGAGTGGCACTCACTCACTGCCATCGAGTTGTATCCAACTCATAGTGACCCCTCCTTGGGTTTCCAAGGCAGTATCACTATGGAAGTAGATTGCCCAACCTTCCTTCTGAGGAGTGGCTGATGGGTTTGAACCTCCAGCCTTCTGGCTAGCAGATGTCTTAGGCATAAGAGGTAACTAAAACATTTGGAGTGGTAGCTTCTTTTTTCCTTCTGATTTAGTTCTCTTATTTTATTTATGGATTCCCATAAAAATATCACATTACACCCCAAACGCGTTTGTAAAAGAATATGTTGTTGTTATGTGCCGTCGAGTCGGACCCCACTCATAGCGACTCCTCCTTGGGTTTCTAAGGTGGTATCACTACGGAAGTAGATTGCCCAACCTTCCTTCAGAGGAGTGGCTGGTGGGTTTGAACCGCCAGCCTTCTGGTTAGCAGTCAGGGGCCTTAGCCACTATGCTACCAGAGTTCCTGTAAAAGAATATAGGTAGCAGAATTTGGTGACTTGATACACAAATTGAAGAGTTTTGTAATTTGGAGCAAATTAATTTTTTGTGACTGTTTCAATTTTCATGTCCAAAGGAGGATCTTTCTATATAGATCTCTTGAGAATGCGAACATACAGGGAATAATTTCTTGGTCAAAAAGTAGATTACTGAAATATTGCTAGTTCTCCTTTATTCATAACAAGGCAACAATCATGGGTAACTTTGGCCTCTATACCCATGCCTGTTGTTAAGACATCCCCGTCTGTCAGCTGGGTATCATTATTAGTGTTGATCAGGAAGAAAGTTAAGCAAAATATTGTAAAAGTAATCTTCCTTCTTTTTGTTCTACTGTAGGTCATAATGATTATATTTGCCCAGCTACAAATCAATGTACAATAGATAAGAACCGGCGTAAAAGCTGTCAGGCCTGCCGACTTCGGAAGTGCTATGAAGTAGGAATGGTGAAGTGTGGTAAGTGATCTTTACCCCTTTTACTGCATTGGGGGTGGTTTAAATAACTGGGAGCAGATACCTGGAATAGAGAAGATTTAGGACTTGGTAATTGTCTTCAAGTGTTGTATGCTGTCACATTGGAAAGGAGATTGACTTAACTGTAAAGGACAGAACTGAAGTGAATGAGCACATGCTACAAGGAGGCAGATATTGGCCCAATTATGGAAGAACATTATGCTGTTCAAGTGGTTAGGCAGTAGTATAGGCTGCCACGTGGGTTAGTGGACTTCTAGCCACTGAAATCCTCAAGCTGCGCTGGATGGCCATCTGCCTGAAGCTCTGAAAATCCCTATTCTAAGGATGAAGTCCTTGTAAATGTCCACAGTTAAAGCTTGTGACAAGAAAGACTATCTTGTGGGTTATTTAGGTAACTATGGGAAAGACCCACCACTCTTCTGTCAGTTTGTCATACTGTGGTGGCTTGCATGTTGCTGTGAAGCTGGAAGCTATGTCACAGGTATTTCAAATATCAGCAGGGTCACCCATGGTGGACAAGTTTCAGCTAAGCTTCTAGAATGAGACAGGCTAGGAAGAAAGACAGGGCCATCCACATCTGAGAAAAATTGGCCAGTTAAAACCTTATGAACAGCAGTGAAACGTTGTCTGATACAGTGCTGGGATATGAGCTCCTCAGTTTGGAAGACACTCAAAATATGGCTGGGGAAGAGCTACCTCCTCATAGTAGAGTCAACCTTAATGATGTGGATGGAATAAAGCTTTTGGGAACTTCATTTGCTGATGTGACACAACTCAAAATGGAAATAAACAGCTGCAAGCATTCATTAATAATTAGGACAAGGAAGATATGAAGTATGAATCTATAAAAATTAGAAGCTATCAGTGAAATGGAATGGATAAAGATTGATATCCTAGGCATTAGTGAGCTGAAATGGACTGGCATTGGCCATTTTGAATCAGACAGCCATATGGTCTACTATGCTGAGAATGACAAATTGAGAGAAATGGTGTCATATTCATGGTTAAAAAGAATATTTCAAGATCTATCCTGAAGTACATTCCTCTCCATGATAGGATAATATCCATAGGCCTACAAGGAAGACCAGTTAATACTGCTATTATTCAAATTTACACACCAACCACTAAAGCCAAAGATGAAGAAATTCAAGATCTTTACTAACTTCTCTAGGCTGAAATTGACCAAGCATGCAATCAAGATGTATTGATTATTACTGATGATTGGAATACGAAAGTTGGAAACAATGAAGCATCAGGAGTTGGAAAATATGGCCTTGGTGATAGAAATAACACCAGAGATCACATGATAGAATTTCGCAAGGCCAATGACTTATTCATAGCAAATACATTTTTTCAACAACATGAACAGTGACTATACACATGGACCTCTTCTTACAGAATACACAGGAATCAAATCGACTCCATCTGTGGAAAGAGGCAATGGAGAGATTCAATTTAATCAGCCAGAAGAAGGCCAGGAACAGACAATTACTTGCTCATATACAAGTCCAAGTTGAAGCTAAAGAAAATTAAAACAAGTCCATAAGAGCCAAAATAAAACCTTGATTATATCCCACCTGAATTTAGAGATGATCTGAAGAATAGATTTGACACATTGAACACCAGTGACCAAAGACCATATGAGTTGTGAGATGACATAAAAAAAATCATACATGAAGAAAGAAAGAGGTCATTAAAAAGACAAGAAAGGAATAATAAAAAAAGGATGTTAGAAGAGACTTTGAAATTTGCTCTTGAATGTGTAGTTGTTGTTGTTGTTATGTGCTGTCGAGTTGGCCCTGACTCATAGCAACCCCTCTTTGGGTTTCTGAGGCAGTATCACTACGGGAGTAGATTGCCCAACCTTCCTTCTGAGGAGTTGCTGGTGGTTTTGAACCGCCAGCCTTCTGGTTAGCAGTCAAGTGCTTTAGGCACTATGCTACCAGAGCTCCCTGAATGTAGAGTAGGTAAAGCAAATGGAAGAAATAATGAAATAAAATAGCTGAACAGAAGATTTCAAAGGTTAGCTCAGAAGACGAAGTAAAGTATTATAAGAAATGTGCAAACACCTGCAGTTAGAAAGCCAAAAGTGAAGAACCCAGTTGGTATTTCTCAAGCTGAAAAAAATGAAGAAAAAAATTTCAAGCCTTGAGTTGCAATATTGGAAGATTCTATGGGAAAAATATTGAATGATGCAAGAAGCATCCAAAGAGGATGGGAGGAATACAGTCACTGTACCAAAAACAATTGGTCTGCATTCAGTTATTTCATGAGGTAGCATATGATCAAGAACCAGTGGTGCTGAAGGAAGAAGTCCAAGCTGCGCTGAAGGAATTGGTGAGAAACGAGATGCCAGGAATTGACGAGTACCCATTGAGATATTTCCACAATGGATGCAGTGCTGGAGTCATTCACTCATTTATGCCAAGAAATTAGGAAGACAGCTACCTGGCCAATTGACTGGAAGAGATCAGTACATAGACCTAGAGGCTGTCATTCAAACAGAACAAGGGGATACTACATGGTTTAAAATCAGGAAGGGTGTGCATGCAGGTTGTATCCTTTCCCCACACTTATTCAATCTGTATGCTGAGTAAATAACCTGAGAGGCTGTACTATATGAAGAAGAGTGTGGCACCAGAATTGGAGGAAGACTCATTAACAACCTGTGATATGCAGAAGACACAGCCTTGCTTGCTGAAAGTGAAGAGGACTTGAAGCACTTATTGATGAAGATCAAAGATGACAGTCTTCAGTATGGATTACACTTCAACATAAAACAAAAATCCTCTCAAGTGGATCAATAAACAATATCATGATAAATGGAGAAAAGATTAAAGTTGTTAAGGATTTCATTTTACTTGGATTCACAGTCAATACCCCTGAAAACAGGAGTCAAGAAATCAGATGATGTGTTGCATTGGGCAGATCTGCTGCAAAAGATCTCTTTTAAGTGTTAAGGAGCAAAAACGTCACTTTGAAGACTAAGGTACGCCTGACTCAATCCATGGTATTTTCAGTAGCCTCATATGCATGTGAAAGCTAGACAATGAATAAGGAACACTGAAGAAGAGTTGATGCTTTTAAATTGTGGTGTTGGGGAAGAATACTGAAAATACTTCCAACTGCCAGACTCGACGGCACATAACAACAACAATAACAAGCCAGAAGAACAAACTAATCTCTCCTGAAGAAGTATAGCTGGAATACTCCTTAGAAGTGAGAATGGCCAGACATTGTCTCACCTACTTTGTTCATGTTGTCAGAAGGGAGCAGTCCCTGGAGAAGGGTATCATGCTTGGTAAAGTGGAGGGTCAGCAAAAAAAGGAGCAACCCTCAATAAGATGGATTGACACAGTGGCTGCAGTGATGGGCTCAAGCAAAGCAAATATTTTGAGGATGGTGCAGAACCAGGCATTCTTCCATTCTGTTGTACATAGGATGTGTCGGTGCTGACTCAACGGCCCCTAAACATGGGGAAGACCCATGCCCAACTCCTCCCCTAATTTTCTAGAAATGGAAACATACATAGGACTGAGAAACATGATGGAACTATCAAAAGGGCATTTGTTGTTGTTATGTGCCGTCAATAGCGACCCCTCCTTGGGTTTCTGAGGCAGTATCACTACAGAAGTAGATTGCCCCATCTTCCTTCCAAGGAGTGGCTGGTGGGTATGAACCACCAGCCTTCTGGTTAGCAGTCAAGTGCCTTAGGCACTATGCTACCAGAGCCCTATCAAAAGGGCATAGAGCATAGATTTCATTCTGTGTATCACATGCACACCCACGCATAATAAAGGAAAATGAGCACTTTAGTGTAACATCAGTGATGCCTACACCCTGCTCACCCCACCTGATTAGCTCTTGGTTTCCTTATTTGCACACACTTGTGTCTTTATGTACACTTATAAAAGTTTTACCTATACTTTTCTCATTCTTATGGAGCCACTGTTTTCCCTGTACTTACAAAGTGAGTAATCTCTCACTTTGTAACTAATTATTTTTAAAAGTGAAAACACACCTCTCTTTTCTCCCTGTGTAAACAGAGAGAGCCTTCCCCTGAGTTAAGATTTCTAATCTGTGTGTGTGTGCATGTGTGTATGAGAGAGAGAGAGAGAGAGAGAGAGAGAGAGAGAGAGGGATTTGCCTGAAAGTTTGTAGAACAAATTCATTTTCCATACAACAATTCATACACATTTTGTCTCATGATTTTGATTGCAATCCTCATAATGTAACAGCTCTTTCCCACTTCCTCCCTGTGGTTACCTTTTCCCTGTGTCCTTCTTTCCTATACATTCCGCCCTCTGGGCTATCTCCCTGTGCAAATACTGGCCTTCTAGTCTCCATGTTGTTGATAGTTCTAAGGAGTATACCTACCTGGTGTAAACATTCACCTTATATGCCTGTCTATTCATAGAGAAGAATATCATGTTTGGTAAAGTGGAGGGTCAGTGAAGAAGGGGAAGACCCTCAATGAGATGGATTGATGCAGTGGCTTCAGAGATGGGCTCAGGATATCAAGGATTGTGAGGATGGCACATGACTGGGCAGTGTTTAGTTCCGTTGTGTACACTGTTGCTATGAGTTGACATCACCTAAGAAGAACGTTGGGAGCTCTGGTGGTGTAGTGCCTAAGGCACTTGACTGCTAACCAGAAGGTTGGTGGTTCAAACCCACCAGCCACTCCTTGGAAAGAAGATGGGGCAATCTACTTCCATAGTAATACTGCCTCGGAAACCCAGGGAGGGGTCTCTATGAGTTGGGGCCGACTCAACGGCACATAGCAACAATAACAAGAACATTGTTTTGCTGGAAGCCATGGTCACTCCTGTTTAGTTCCGGGCCTGAAGGGTGACTAGGGGCCATAGTCTTGGAGGTTTCACAAGTCTCTATCAGACCAGTAAGCCTGGTCTTTATGATT
Organism: Orycteropus afer afer; assembly: GCF_000298275.1. NCBI lineage: Eukaryota > Metazoa > Chordata > Mammalia > Tubulidentata > Orycteropodidae > Orycteropus > Orycteropus afer. The sequence continues at coordinate 478,635 of NW_006921675.1, read as the reverse complement.
TTGAGTTTTGTTCTACACTTTTCTCCCACTTTATGCAGGATCCCCTGTTTTGATCCCTTTCCAAGTGGTTGGCAGTGGTAGCGGGGCAAGATTTCTAGCCTCCTAAAGTGTGAGAAAGGAGCTCTGGTAGCATAGTGCATAAGGCACTTGACTGCTAACCAGAAGGCTGGCAGTTCAAATCCACCAGCCACTCCTCAGAAGGAAGGTTGGGCAATCTACTTCCAGAGTGATACTGCCTTGGAAACCCAAGGAGGGGTTGCTATCAGTCGGGTCCGACTCAATAGCACATAACAACAACGACAACAAAGTGTGAGAAAATAAATATCTCACAGTTAAAGCCATCCACTTGAGGTATTTCTGTTACAGCAGCTCTAAGAAACTAAGATACCCATGTTTTCCTTCAATCCAGTCTTGGAAGAGGAAGGATTCTATCTGAATTCTGGATCTTTATACACCATTTAATTTCTACCTTTTTTCCTGAAATCATTTTTCTCTCTTGCACTTCCAATCTTTCCCACTGATGTATTAATATGATTCTTATTTAAATTGTAGGAAGACACTCACCCAGACTAATTTCAGAGATTAGACTTCATAATAACAACACTGAAATGTAATAGCCAGGAAAACAATCTTAATAGATGTATCTGGTCTGGATCCCTGTGTTGGGACAATAGTTCAGCATCTTTTGAGTACCATCTCTTTATTCACCTGTTGTATATATCTCCATGAAGGGGTTTGATAGGGAGTTATTTTGCTTCTCTAAAAGACTCACTGCTGTCAAGTTGGATCCGACTCATAGTGAGCCCTCCTTGGGTTTCCAAGGCAGTATCACTATGGAAATACATTGCCCAACTTTACTTCCGAGGAGTGGCTTGTGGGTTTGAACTGCCAGCCTTCTGGTTGGCAGTCAAGTGCCTTAGGCTCTACACCATCAGAATTCCTTTTGGTTGTCTAGTGCCACTCTCACAGAAAATACTATAGGTGGATAATTTTAAAAATGGGGTTTATTCTCTTACAGTTTAAGAGGCGTGAAGTCCAAGTTCAAAGTGCCTGCTCTAGGGGCTGGGTGAAGGCCCCTCAACTTTGGACTTCACCTTTGCCTCTTGCTCCCAGCCCACTGAAGGTGGAAGCTTCTCTTAACTCAGGCAGCTGCTGGATGCTCAGGGATGCTCAGGCTGACAAATCCAAGGTCAACAAGTAAAATGGCACAGTCCCAAGATTATCAGGTAACATGGTAGGTCACTAGTTAAACAGTCCCAAGACTGGCAGTCAACATGGTAGACCACTAGGCCAAATGCCAAATTCAGATGTGCAAGCAGCTAGAGACCTTCCTCAAAGCTTCTCCTTATAAAATGGAAGAAGACCACATCCCTAAGGCAGCTACTCAGCTGCTCACAACAGATTCTGCCACGGAGGTGATTACAGTCTCATCATGGGCAATAACTACATCCAGCTGCCCAGCCACTCAAAACCAGGCCCAGTCAAGTTGACACAGAACCTTGACTACCACAGGAGGTGTAAAATAGTGATTAAAGGCATCAGCTTTGGATTCAGGATGTTGCTTGTGTTTGAGACCTACTGCTGTTTTCAGTTTTCCTATCTTGGGTAGATTCTTTGCACTCTCTTTCACCTGGTTCCTCCACTGAAGTTGGAGTCAGTACTCACACTTGTCCACTTGGGCAGTTGTCAGGATGAGATACTCTATGTACAATACTCAAAGCTTGGCATATAGAAGCTTCTAAAGGATGTTAGCTACTACTGTCATCAGTGTTCACTGTTGTTACCATCATCATCATCTTTTGGCTGGGGATGTTTACCACTGTCTATTATGGAGCACCCCTATTTGGTAAAGCTTCTCATTAAGCTCACTCAGAGACAGTTGTCCAGGCCTGTGTGTCAGAGCCACAACACTTGGAATGTCGTTGGTAGAAAAATGTGAATTTTTTGACAAGGACTTTGTTTCATTCAACCTTTTATCCCCAGAACATGTAGTATAAAAAACCAAACCAAACTCACTGCCATCAAGTCAGATCTGACTCATAGCGACCCCTCCTTAGGTTTCCGAGGCAGTATCACTACAGAAGTAGATTGCCCAATCTTCCTTCTGAGGAGTGGCTGGTGGGTTTGAACTGCCAGCCTTCTGGTTAGCAGTCAAGTGCCTTGGGCACTATGCTACCAGAGTTCCCAACATATAGTAGAGGGCCTGGCATATATAGTATTTGTCAGTGAAAGTTGGTCAGATAAATTTGAACGAATGGATTCAGAAGTTTTCACTTTGGGTATAACTCCATATCCTTATTCACTCTATAAAAAAAGGCATATGTGATCAGAAAGGCCCTTTCTTAAACCCTACTTTTTGTTCCATTTTACTCTGGGATATAATGCATAACCTCTATAGCACTCTTTCTCATTACTAATAAAATGAATTACGTTTTAGGCTTTTAATTTTTGAGCAGTAAATTTGGTTCATATGTCCCTGAAAGGTGGAACTCTTCCTTCTTGTAATTAGCCAAGGGTAAGGGAAAACTCTGATAAATTTTCTTGGGAGCCAATAATTTAAATTCACTTAGAGCTTCTAATTAATATACATATTTTAAAATGTGCACAATTGAAGTTAGTGAACAAACATATTGATAGGAGGCTAGAAACTAGACATTTTGTAGATTTTAACTTTTAGATTAGTTCTTTAGAGAAAATATATATAAAAGTTGTGCCTATGTTAGTAACATCCTGATTTATGACTTATTTTTCTTAATTTCTATTTTGTGTTTTGGTCTTTAGCCCATGGATATTTAAAAAAATTTTGTACTCAGATGTATAGGAGTTTGGACACTATATTTTTGTTGTTGATTTTTACTTGTGTTGTGCTCAGGTAATAAGTTCGGTAGCATATCAATTGTAGTTAAGATTTTCTTCACGACATAGTGTGTGATAATTTTTGCAAAGATTCCGTGAGTTTTGTAGAGCAGACTTGTTAATTGGATGGTTCCAGTGTTCTGAACTTTGATCTCTTTTTTCCCTGTTTGCTGAATTGCTGAGAGAGCTATCTTCAAATAGCCCATTAAAACAGAATGTTTGTCAGCTTCTCTTTTTTTTCCGATCATTTTTGTGTGTGTTGTTTGGAGGCTGTTTGTTGTTGTTTGCTTTTTCTATGCATGTGAGTTTAGAATTATTTATCTTCCTTGGGGAACTGTTCATTTTGTGATTTGGTGGTGAGCCTCCTTCTCTCTAAAAATTATTTTTTGCCATAAGATTTATATTATCTGATATTGATAGACTGTTCACTTTTATTGTGATCACTTATATTTGGGTTCATTTCTATCATCTTATTTTCTGCTTTTAAAAATATTATCATCAGTTTTCTTTTTTTTTTTCATTTCAGAGTTGATCACATTTCCTTTTTTGTTCTACCAGCCATATGTTTTGTTTCAATTCTTTCAGTCATAACATTTCTATTTTTAACATGAAGTCTTGAATAATTTGAGAATTTTACTGTCTCTAATATACCTCTTCCTAAATTAAGAATCTTAGAGAAAGTTCTAACCAGAATCAGTCCTCTCTCACGTTACGTATTATTGTCTAGCATTTAAGTTTCACCTTGTTTCTGTACCTCTACAAATTAATCAATATATTACTTTATTTATTCAAAGCTTTTCTTTAGATTTAATCTTATATTTACCAATTTATTTTCTTAACATTGCTTCTTAAATCTCATTATTTCCTTCTGGTTCATTTTTCTGTTTCCCAAAGGACATAGCAGAGTAGTTGTTTCAAAAGGTCTGTGAATAATATACCTCTCAATATTTAACTGAAAACGTCTTAAATTTATATCCTCACTCTTAAATAATAGTTTAACTAGAAGTACAATTCTAAGTTGAAGATTCCACCATCCTTACTGTGGTAGTTCAGTTTTTGTGTCAACTTGGCTGGGCCTGATTGAATGGTTGGGCAGCTGGAGGTAGTATTCCCCATGATGAGACTGGTAATCAACTCCATAGTGGAATCTACTGTGAGCAGCTGAGTAGCTGTCTTAGGGAATGTGGTCTGCTTTCTGTATATAAGCAGAAGCCTTGGGGAATGGTCTCTAGAGACCTATGGCACGCTTGGACCTTGCATGTAGCCTGTTGATGTTCAGCAGCCTGCTGTGCTCTGCTGACCTTGGGCCTTAAAATGGACATGAATTAATGGCCTGCCATGTGGTTTGGTAACATCGGGACTGTGCCATTTTATTTGTTGACCTCGGGCTTGTTAGCCTCAGCAGCCAGTAGCTGCCTGAGTGAAGAGATGCCTATAGCTTCAGTGGGCTGGGAGCAAGAGGCAGAGCTGAAGCCCAAGGGTAAGGGGCTTTCACACAGCCGCTAGAGCCTGGCACTTTGAACTTGGGCTTCCAGCCTCCACACTATGAGAGAATAAACTCCTGTTTGTTAAGACAATCCCATTTGTGGTATATTCCTATCAGAGCAGCACTAGGGAACCAGAACACTTACCATCTAAAGACTTTGTTCTATTGTGTTCCAGTTCATAAACCTACAGTAACTGAAATATTTGGTAAAAACACAGGAATAGAATATCCAGAAAAAGAAACTTTAATCTAGAGTCCCCAGTCTTCCTTCCGAGGAGTGGCTGGCGGGTTTGAACTGCCATCCTTTTGGTTAGCAGTCAAATGCCTTAGGCACAACACTACCAGAGCTCCCTATTAAATGATAGGGCATTTTAAATCTATGGGGAAAATGTATTCAATAAAGAGTACTTGGAATATTGTGTATTCATCTAGAAAAACAAAACATGGATTACTAGTATCATATGATAAACTAAACCAAAATGAAACAGTGCCATGGAGTCAATTTCAACTCATAGTGACCTCCATTGGGTTTCCCAGGCTGTAAATCTTTATGGAAGCAAACTGCCTTCTCTTTCTTCTGTGGAACAGCTGGTGGGTTCAAACTGCGAACCTTTTTGGTTAGCAGCCAAATGACTTAAGCACTACACCACCAGAGCTCCTTCATATGATATAAAACATACATAAAATTCCAATATTTGTTCTTGTTACCTAGTGCTGCTCTGACAAGAATATACCACAAATGGGATGGCTTTAACAAACAAGAGTTTATTCTTACATTTTGGAGGTTTTAAGCCCAAGCTCAGAGTGCCAGGCTCTCGAGGCTGGTTGAATGCCCCTCAATCTTGGGCTTCATTCAGCTCTGCCTCCTGCCTCTAGCCCACTGAAGCTGGAGGCTTTTCTTCATTCAGCTACTGGCTGCTGAGGCTGACAAATTCAAGGTTGACAAGTAAAAAGGCACAGTCCCAATATTACCAAATCCCAGGCAGGTCATTGATTCAATACCATTAAAAGTCCCAAGACTGGCAGAGCATGGCAGGCTGCTGAACAACGACTCAACTACATGCAGGGTTCAAGCATACCATAAGCTAGAAACCATTCCGAAAGCTGCTTCTTATATATGGGAAGCAGACCACATCCCTAAAGCAGCTACTCAGCTGCTTGTGGTAGATCCCACCATGGAGCTGATTACCAGTCTCATTGTGGAGAATAACTACCACCAGCTGCCCAGCCACTCAACTAGCCCCAGCCAAGTTGACACACAACCTTAACTCCCACAATACTCCAACCACACAAGTGCTTAAAGAAGATGCACTAGAATATTTGTATAATCTTGATGTGAAATATAAAGGAAAATTTGAATATGTATTAAAACTTCTTATGACAAAAGACAGTGTGAGCAAAGTTAGAAGACAAATAACAAACAGTACAAATATTGCTTATGACAATATACTGTTGTTATATTTATTATTACCATATAAAGAGCTTTTGAAGGCTGGCGGTTCAAACCCACCAGCCACTCCTCGGAAGGAAGGTTGGGCAATCCTACTTCCGTAGTGATACTTCCTCAGAAACCCAAGGAGGGGTCGCTATGAGTCGGGGCCGACTCGACGGCACATAACAACAACAACAAAGGGCTTTTATTGGTCATTAAAAAAATGGGAAAATCAAATATGTAGTTCACAAATGAAGAAATAGAAATGGTAAACATATTACCAACCATTGAATAATTTAAGTAATGAAAAGTAAAATGAGATTATTTAGTCACCGTAAGATAAGCAAAGATTAAAAATTATTTTTAATGCTCAAAGATGTTATGAGAAAATGGGTCGTTTATAAGGTATTGTTTAGGTTATACATTTTAAATATTTTGGAGGGTAATTGATAAATATATGTATCAAGATTTGAAATGGGTCTTCATTCAGCAATTTGATTTCTTTGAATTTATTCTAAGGAGGTACAAAGAGGTATGTTCATTGTAATATTTATAGTAGCACAGAAATTAGAATCAATATAGGTGTCCATTAACAAAGGACTCTTCGAATAAATGTTGCAGAAAAAGATGCTAGACAGATTTTCAAATTGTTGTAAGATGAGATTATTTTTAATAAAAACAGAAAGAAGGTTTGAAATAATGTGTACACTATGATCCTAAATTTGTAAATAAAACTATGTTATTTTGTGTCAGGTGCTGTTGACTCAGTTCTGATGCATGTACAACAGTAAAATCCTGTCTGGTCCTGTGCCTTCCTCACGGTCTTGCTGTATTTGAACCCACTGTTGCAGCCACTGGGTCTGTGCATCTCGCTGAGGGTTTTTCTCTTTTTTGCTCTCTACTTTACCAAGCATGATGTCCTTCTCTAGGTAATGAGCCCTCCTGATAAAATGTCCAAAGTACATGTGACAGAGGCTTGCCATCCTTGCTTCTAAGGAGCTCTCTTGCTATATTTCTTCCAAAACAAATTTGTTCTGGCTGTCCATGGTATATTCAGTATTCTTCACCAACCCCATAATTTAAAAAGGCATCAGCTCGTCTTTGGTCTTCCTTATCCATTGTCCAGCTTTTGCATGCATATAAGGTGATTGAAAATACCATGGCTTGGGTCAGGTACAACTTCTTCTTCAGAGTGACATGTTTGCTTTGAAACATTTTAAAGAGGTCTTTTGCAGCAAATTTGCCCACTGCATTACAGCACTGGATTTCTTGATTGCTGCTTCTATGAGCATTGATAGTAGATCCAAGTAAAATAAAATCCTTGCCAACTTCAATCTTTTCTCCATTTATCATTATGTTGCTTATCGGTTCCGTTGTAAGGATTTTTGTTTTCATTATGTTGATGTGTAATCCATACTGAAGGCAGTAGAGTTTGATCTACGTTAGTAAGTGTTTCAAGTCCTCTTTGCTTTCAGCAAACACGGATGTGTCATCTGCCTATTGCAGGTTGTTAATGAGTCTTCCTCCAGTCCTGATGCCATGCTCTTCAACTTCTTGGATTATTTGCTCAGCATACAAATTGAATAAGTATAGTGAAAGGATACACCCTGACACACACCTTTCTTGATTTTAAACCACATAGTATCCCCTTGTTCTGTTTGAACAGCTACCTCTTTTTCTATGCACATGTTCCTCATGAGCACAATTAAGTGTTCTGAATCCCCATTCTTTGCAGTATTATCCATACTTTGTTATGATTCACACAGTCAAATGCCTTTTCATGGTCAATAAAATACAGGTAAACATCTTTCTGGTATTTTCCAGTTTCAGCCATAATCCATCTGACATCAGCAATGATATATCTCGTTCCATATCTTCTTCTGAATCCAGCTTGAGTTTCTGGCAGTTCCCTGTATTGCTCCAACTCTTTTTGAATTATCTTAATTCAAAATTTACTTGCATGTAATATTAGTATTGGGAGCTCTGGTAGCATAGTGGCTAAGACACTTGCCTGCTAACCAGACGGCTGGCGGTTCGAACCCACCAGCCACTCCTCGGAAGGAAGGTTGGGCAATCCTACTTCTGTAGTGATACTGCCTCGGAAACCCAAGGAGGGGTCGCTATGAGTCAGGTTT
>NW_006921675.1:443710-470626 GCF_000298275.1 Orycteropus afer afer | reverse complement strand
AACAACAACAACAACAATATTAATATTACTTGATAGTTTGCACATTCTGTGGAGCACTTTTCTTTGGAATGGGCACGAATATGGATCTCTTCTAGTCAGTTGGTTAGATACCTATTTTCCAGGGTTCTTGACATAGATGAGTGAGTGCTTCCAGTATTGCATCCATTTCTTGAAACATCTCAATGGGCATTCTGTCAATTTATGAAGGTGTGTTTTATTGCCAATTCCTTCAGTGCAGCTTGGACTTCTTCTTTAATGCTATTCTTTAATGCTACCTTCTGAAATTGTTGAACATCAACCAATTCTTTTTGGTACAGTGACTGTGTATTCCTTTCATCTTCTTTTAATGCTTCCTACATTATTCAGTATTTTGCCCATAGACTCCTTCACTATTGCAACTCGAGGCTTGAATTTTTCTTCAGCTCTTTGAGCTTAAGAAATGCTGAGCATGTTTTTCCCTTTTCGTTTTCTAACTCCAGGTCATGGCACATTTCATTGTGATACTTTGTCTTTTCTAGTCACCCTTTAATATTGTCTATTCTGCTCTTTTACTTCATCATTTCTTTTGTTTGCTTTAGTTACTCTATGTTTGAGAGTAGGTTGCAGACTCTCTTCTGACGTCCATTTTGTTCTTTTCTTTTTTCCTGTCTTCTTAATGACCTTTTTATTTTTCATATATGATGTTCTTGATTGCATATGAAATGTATAAAAAGCATAGAAAAAGAATTTTAAAATTTTGTTTTTGATTTTTTTAATATTTTCAATTAATTCATATAGTATAAGTATATGAAAAGAAATATATATATATACATCACATGTATGCATATTCATATAAACATTTTAAGACTGTGTTATAAATATATTATTTATTAATTGTTTGGAAATATCAATGTTGAATTCTTAACTTTCCCCTGTTTGCTACGTGATAAAATTTCCCAGTTTCATGGTTGGAAAATGAGGTATGTTGGCATACTTTAAAAGAGAAATGGACTTAGCCTCCACAGATGACTTTGAGATCATTTGGGCTATTGTTCCTACAAAAGTCATGCTGTCACTTTTGCTAATACAGTCATAGTTGTAATCCTCTTTGGTACCTGACCCACCAAAAAATAAATAAATAAAACAAACTCATTGCCGTTGAGTCAGATCTGACTCATAGCAACCCCTCCTTGGGTTTCTGAGGCGGTAGTAGATTGCCCAACCTTTCTTCTGAGAAGTAGCTGATGGGTTTGAATTGCCAGCCTTCTGGTTGTTGTTGTTGTTGTTGTTATGTGCCGTCGAGTCGGGCCCGACTCATAGCGACCCCTCCTTGGGTTTCCGAGGCAGTATCACTATGGAAGTAGGATTGCCCAACCTTCCTTCCGAGGAGTGGCTGGTGGGTTTGAACCGCCAGCCGTCTGGTTAGCAGGCAAGAGTCTTAGCCACTATGCTACCAGAGCTCCCAGCCTTCTGGTTAGCAGTCAAATATCTTAGGCACTGTGCCACCAGAGCTCAGTTTGCAGAAAATAAAAGTCAGACTTCTGTTCTAAGACAAATTGTGAGAATAAACTCAAGTTTTACAATTATCATATTGCTTCATTTTTATCCTGGCAGTTGGGGGAGCTTGAATTGGGTTGGGGAAGAGGTGGGGAAAGCACAGAGCACTGTATTAACATCTGCTCTCCTCTCAGGCTCTCGGAGAGAAAGGTGTGGATACCGCATAGTGCGAAGGCAGAGAAATTCCGATGAGCAGCTGCATTGCCAGAGCAAAGCCAAGAAAAGCGGTGGGAATGTGACCCGCGTGAAGGAGCTGCTGCTGAATGCCTTGAGCCCGGAGCAGCTGGTGCTCACACTGCTGGAGGCCGAGCCGCCCAATGTGCTCGTCAACCGCCCCAACCTGCCCTTCACGGAGGCCTCCATGATGATGTCCCTGACCAAGTTGGCTGACAAGGAGCTGGTGCACATGATTGGCTGGGCCAAGAAAATTCCCGGTAGGACTTTCTAGGTTTAGCTTTCCATTTATTTGTAAAAAGATGTCCCCTTAACATGTATAGAGCAAGAATACAAAGGAAGCTCCACAAACTATATCTAAATGTTGAGCAGATTGACAGCTTGATTTATAACTTTTAAATAAAATATATTCTTTCCTCCTACCTTGACACATGACCTGGAAGGCCAGGTTCAAATTTAGATTTCTTGGATTATATGCTACTTTATATTCCATAGGAGCTCTGGTAGTGTATGTAGTGCCTAAGGCACTTACTTGACTGCTAACCAGAAGGCTGGGGCTTCAAACCTGCCAGCCATGCATCAGAGGGAAGGTTGGGCAATCTACTTCCATAATGATACCACCTCGGAAACCCAAGGAGGGGTCGCTATGAGTCGGGTCTGACTCAACAGCACATAACAACAACAACAACATATTCCTTAAGTATGTGAAAAGAACTATATGTATATTGTTACACACACACATATGTATATACATGTAAATATTTTAAGAATGTATTATAAACATATACTATTTGATGACTGTTTGGAAATATCAATGTTGAATTCCAAGTATTGCAGATATTAAATTGGTTAATACATGAAGAAACTTGGAACAGGGCTTGGCACACAGTCAATGTTGTATAAATAGTAGCTATTAGCTTTTTGTTTATTTATTTATCAAAATATTTTATTTTATGTTGTTGAGAATATACATAGCAAAATCACACACCAATTCAAGTTTCTACATGTATATTTGCAGTATACTTCTCCATATTGGAGTTCTATGTATATTACATGTATATTTCAGTATACAGTAATCGACCAATGACATTGATGACGTTCTTTGAGTTGTGCAGCCATTTTCACCCTCCTTTTCTGAGGTGTTCCTCCCTGCTGTTAACTTTTTATGATTGTTATTTGAACATTGGGAGAATAAAGCAGAGCCGGTATTAGTGATGTGTCATTCCGCCCCTATTTTATTTTTTAGTCCTTAGATGTGCAATGGGATTTTTAAAAATTAGCGCAAAACTATCTCATATGAAAGGAGGATTTTCAGGGTTGAATTTCGATTTTGTTGATGGAGGAGTGAACCCTTCTTAATATCTCTGCCTTCTGTCCCCATTTCCTATTCCCTCAGTAACACCTGTAGCAACTCTGTAAGGTATAAGCTCTCTGACGTCTGATCAGACGTTTTCTGTTATGTTTCTTATCATTTTAATGTATAAGCTTATTATTACATCCCTAAGTGAGAATTTTGTATCTTTGTCATCCTGGTAATTAATCCATTTAGTAATTAGAATTTAATCCTGAATCATATGAAAAAGATTCTTTTCCCTTCTCCTTTTGGCTTCCTATACCTCTTTCTGCCATCTAAATTCCATTAGCAAGCCCTTATTATCTTATTAAAGTATTTTAATAATATGTGGTTATGAGGGTAAATGTGAAACCACTAAATATGATACTTTTAACCCCAGTGTTTTTGTTTATGATCCGCAAGTTCAAGAAGTATTAGTTGTTGTTGTTGTTGTTATGTGCCGTCGAGTCGGACCCAACTCATAGTGACCCCTCCTTGGTTTTCCAAGGCAGTATCACTATGGAAGTAGATTGCCTCATCTTCCTTCCAAGGAGTGGCTAGTGGGTTTGAACCGCCAGCCTTCTGGTTAGCAGTCAAGTGCCTTAGGCACTATGCTATGAGAGCTCCCTAAGAAGCATTAGACAGGGTGACAAATCTCACCTTAACTTTGTGAAGCAGTTTGTATGTTCTGTCTCTTTTCTGTTTTAAGATCAGGGTCTTCCCTTTTTCAGCATTTTCTGTCTCTCTGTGGGGTCTTATGGAGAGCAGCTATGTCTTTTGTATGGAAAAGTCTCAGGGACATTCAACATGTTCTTTTTGATTCTCAAAAGTGTCCCAGTTTAGATGATGAATATTATAGTCACTCTGTCTTAATCCTCTTTGTAACCTCCAGTCTTCCCTGTTTTTGTCTAAGAGTAGACTTTTTAAAACTAGCTATCTTGTTAAATTTAATTTGTTTTTCAATAGTTGTTGGTTCTTGTTGAATCTCAGTTCTGCTATCCAATCTGCTCACCCTCCCTTCCATCATCTCTTGTCTAGAAAATAGATTGACCTGCCTTTATGTTATCTCTATGTATAGTTGAAAATATTGAACTGGACTTGGCCAGGGTTCATGCAGATTCACTCCAAGTTGATACAGGTTGGCATGGAACATTGTTCCACCCACACAAACACATAACTTACCTGTCATCTAGCCCATTCTTTCCAGTCTGGTTCACAAGGTCATTCTGAGAACTTTATCCCTATCCAAAAAAAACCCAAGCCCGTTGCCACTGAGTCGATTCTGACTCGTAGTGACTCTATAGGGCAGAGAACTGCCCTAGAGGGTTCCCATGGTAGTTTGGTTTGTGTGTCAACTTGGCTGGGCCTGGTTGAGTGGCTGGGCAGCTGGTGGTAGTTAATCCCCATGAGAAGACTGGCAATCAACTCCATGGTGGGATCTACCACAAGCTGTTGAGTAGCTGCCTTTGGGATGTGGTCTGCTTCCTGTATATAAGGAGAAGCTTTTTAGAATGGTCTCTAGCCTATGGCACACTTGGACCCTGCATGTAGCCTTGTCTTGGTTGAGCAGCCTGCTATACTTTGCCAACCTTGGGACTTACAATGGACTTAAGTTAATGGCCTGCCGTGTGGTTTGGTAACATTGGACTGTGCCTTTTTACTTGTCAACCCTGGGACTTCTCAGCCTCAGCATCCTGCAGCCGTCTGAGTGAAGAAATGCCTCTAGCTCCAGTGGGCCGGGAGCAGGAGGCAGAGCTGGACCCCAAGGTTGAAGAGCTTTCACCCAGCCCCTAGAGCCTGGCACTTTGAACTTGGACTTAAAGCCTCCAAATTGTAAGAATGAACTCCTGTTTGTTAAGGCCATCCCATCTGTGGTATATTTCTTGTCAGAGCAGCACTAGGTAACCAGAACAGTTCCCAAGGCTATAAATCTTTACAGAAGCAAGTTGCCACAGCTTTCTTCAATAGCATGGTTGATGGGTTTTTACCACCAGCCTTTGGTTATTTAACAGCCAAACACTTAACCACTGTGCCACCAGGGCTCCTTTTATCCCCATTCCTTGCTGAAATCTTGAAACACTGTCAGTAAAATCCTTATGAACTGTAAGTCTTTGGAGGGTCTGTGGAAGTCAACATAGCTGTACTGTGCACACACACTTGTAAACAGATAACCTCAACATTTAGTGAGTGCTTAAAACATCATAGACATTCTGCTATGCACATTATGCATGTCACTGGTATGGATCATAGTTCATAAACTCAGGCCTGCAACAATGATCATGTTTCTTTATATATTTTGTATACACATCAACACAATCATCTTTCCAACCTCTATTGCTATGGATCATTCACAGACTTAACTTCACTTGCCCTAGGGGATCCCCACTTCTAAGATGGGCAATAGTTCTAACTAAGGCTTTGTACAGTGTCATGGAGTTGGTGAAGAGGCAAGGGGGCCTCTGTCATTAATCCTCGCTACACATCTACCCACTGTTTGCGTGGCCTCATCAGTTCTAACAGCTCTTTGTTGTTTCTGGGACTCACTTGGGAAGCAGAAAGACGTGTCAGGAAGCTTTCCTCTCTGGGATCTTCCATCTCCAGGTTGCTGCCAGGAAATCAGATCTGAGTCTTCACTATTCCAGGGCCCATGGGCCTTCTTTTCTCCCTTCCACCCAGGGAGTGCTTTCCTCGGTGTAGTAGTATGTTCTTCAGGCTGGCCTCTTCTAGCACAAAGCCTCAGTTTAATCATTGCAGAAATTCTCAGACGTAGGTATTATTGCCCCACTTTTCCTATAAGAAAAAGACTTAAAGAGATTAGGTAATTAGCTACTGAGAAGCTGAGTGGGGAGGAGCCTGAATCACTCAAAGGCTGTGTTTGGTTACTGTTTTTTTTTTTTTTTTTTATCACAATGCCTCTTCCTTTTAACATGCCCCATAGAGAAAGCCTCCATGATCTTTGCTTTGCTTTTGAAGTACTCACCTCCTCAGAGATTACCTAGGTTCCTTTCTAGCTCTCTGACCAACCAATGCATGCTATTCGGCAAGTGATACTTGCTTCCATGGTTACATTTGCTCTTTAGCTTGGAATACCCTGGAGATAGTGCTCCTCCCGAGAAGAATGATTCTAACACAGGATGGGAAGTTGTAAACAGTTGGCGGAATCTGTTGGAGCCTTGATTTTTCCACAAGAGCTGGCACTGCTGCCTGCCTGCCCCTCCCACTTTGACTACCTATGCCTGTCCCAGGACATAGGCTGGGTCAGACAGTCCCTCTGACTACAGTCGAGCATGTTCTTTCTCAGCGGGAAATAGTAGGATATAACTAACAAAGATGGGTTCTGACTTTCTGTTCCTCCCTAGCATCTATCTTTCTGGGCAACCATATGAGCCCAGGTAACAGTTCTTGATAAATTCTCAGTGAAGTATATTTGTTGCTAGGAGTCTAAGTTGGGAAATTTTGAGTTGCACACTTTATTAGTTACCTACAGCTGCTATAGGAGCTCTGGTAGCATAGTGCCTAAGGCATTTGACTGCTAACCAGGAGGCTAGCGGTTCAAACTCACCAGCCATGCCTCGGAAGGAAGGTTGGGTACTGCAAAGTAGGGGTGGCTTTAAATGACAGAATTTTATTTTCTCATAGGTTGGAGGCTAAAAGTGCAAATTGAGGGCATCAGCAGGTCCGTGTTCTCTCCAAGGCTCTAGTGGAAGATACTTTCTTGACTCCCAGCCTCTTTTAGCTCCAGGTGTTCTTTGGTTTCAGCTGTCATCCCTTGGCCATTTGCCCTGTATTTTCTATCTCTTTTATAGGATACCTTTCAGATTGGATCAGGACCCACCCAACTCCAGTCCGGGTTCATGCTAACTGATTGTATCTTCAACGACTCCAATTCCAAACAAGGTCACCTTCACAGGGTCCAAGGGTTAGGACTTTAACATAAATTTTGAGGGATACAATTCAATGCATAACCCAAACCCCAAACCAAACTCATTATCAGTGAGTTGATTCCAATTCATAGTGATCCTATAGGACAGAGTAGAACTGCCCCCATAGGGTTTCCAAGGCCGTAATCTTTACAGAGGGAGCTCTGGTGGCATACTGCCCAAGGCATTTGACTGCTAACCAGAAGGCTGGAGGTTCAAACTCACCAGCCACTCCTCAGAAGGAAGATCACGCAATCTACTTCCATTGTGATACTGCCTCAGAAACTCAAGGAGGGGTCTCTATGAGTCGGATCTGACTCGATGGCAGTGAGTTTGGGTTTTTTTGGTTTAATCTTTACAGAAGCAGACTGCTTTATTTTTCTACTGCAGAGCAGCTGGTGGGTTCAAATCGCTGGTCTTTCGGCTAGCGTCTAGGTGCTTAACCAACGCCCCACCAGGGCTTCTTCAATGCATAACACACGCCTTCAATTCAAAATTTCTTTCCTTTAGCCACCATTCAACCATACTTTAAAGTATTGATCATTTCTTCGAATTGATTGTGTTTTCTTAGCTTTTTGAAACTTGCTGTTTCTGGTTTTACAAACACAGGGCGCTGAGGAGGAGGGCGGGTGTGTCTCACAGCCTCTTGCTTTCCCTAGGCTTTGTGGAGCTCAGCCTGTACGACCAAGTGAGGCTCTTGGAGAGCTGCTGGATGGAGGTGTTAATGGTGGGGCTGATGTGGCGCTCCATCAACCATCCCGGCAAGCTCATCTTTGCTCCAGACCTCATTCTGGACAGGTGAGAAAAAGTTCATTGTGTTTCTTCTCCAACGTGTTTGAGTGCACTGCTTAGTGAGTGGGAACAGGTGCTGTAATTAAAATCCCACCCCTGAAAGGCCGAGGATGAGAATGGCATTGGCCCTTCAGGAGTCAAAAACCCAGAACGAGAGAGCATGGGTCGAAGTATCCAGTGTCTCGTGACTCACTGTTATCTGATAGTGCAGCAGCATCCATGGGTCGAGGTCAGAACAGGGCCTGTGGCCTGCAGGGCTTGTGGCCAGCAAGTACACAGGGCAGTTTAGATTTTTCTACATTAACAATTCCATTTTCAGGTTATACTTTTAAGTTACTCTGTTCTGTAGGGACCAATTGCATCTCCAGCTATCTGGACAGCTTATAAATCTGGCAAATAAGTTTTAATGTGCTTTACCTCCCCCTAATGGGGGACAGTGATGGTTCAGTGGTAGAATTCTCACCTTCCATGTGTGATCCTGAGTTTGATTGCTGGCCAGTGCACCCGTGGGCAGCCCCCACCCCCCCAACTGTCAGTGGAGGCATGTGTGTTATGATGTTGCTGAACAGGCCTCAGAGATCTTCCAGACTAAGATAGACCTGGAAGAAAAGGTTGGTGATCTACTTCTGGGAAAAAAAAATCAGCCAGTGAAAGCTCTGTGGATCACAGTTGCCCAATCCTATTGCGCATGGGGTCACCATAAGGCGACTCTAACTTACAACGACTACCAACAGCAACAGCCAACAGCAACAACACACCCTAATGCTTGTCTTAGGTAGTATTTTGGCAATAGGAGTGAAAGGAGTGGTTATTAAAATCAAATGAAATTTAATGGAAATTGGGGAATGATGGTTTTAATACCATAACTTGCTAGCATTTAGTTTTCTTTTAAAGATGGCACAGAAAAGGAACCAATGTTTAATTGACTTATATGACCTATAAAGTGAACTGTTTTGGGAGGGAACACTGGGACAAACAGTAACACTAACGGTTCTTAGAGGAATAGCAGAACATTTTCTTCGAGCAAATTTGAGCAGTTTGAAAAATCTCCATGGAAATCTGTTTTCACACTTAGTTGAAAAAGAAATGCTGGTGTTGAATGTTCAGTCACCTTTGGGATGCCCAGTGCTATTCACTGACTGGAACCTGCCCCCAGCTGTTGCTGTTACCTAGTTAGAGCATCAGAAGATCCCCATGTACATGCTACTCACATGAAAAACAACATTCCAAGGCATTAGAACGCACTCTGTCTGTTGTCGTGGATGAACAGACTGGCAGAGGGTACTGTTCTGAACACCAGATGTGTTCTGGTGGAGCACAGAGCCTTTGGGAAGAGCGGGAGCATGAGATGTGGCTTGAGTAGGAACAAGTGCAGGTGGAGAAGCAGAGAGACGGCGGCTCTGGAAGTCCAGAGCAGTGTGGGGCCGCAGATCCTTTAGTAACTATCAAAATAGTTATTGAGGGTAGGAATGCATAGGAAAGGACACAGGAAAAGGTAACCACAGGGAGAAAGTGGAAAGAGGGCTGTTCCATTATGGGGATTGCAAGCAATGTCATGAAACGAAATGTGTATGAATGACTGTCTGGAAAATGAATTTGCTCTATAAATTTTCATCCAAATCACAATAAAAAGAAAAAAACAGTTATTGGCTTAGATGTGCCAGGCATCATCTTAAGCATTTGAAGTGTGTTCACTCATTTAATCTTCTCAACATTTCATTTAACGTTGGGGGTAAATATTATTATTCCTGTCCTTCTGATGTGAAATGGGAGACTAAGTAACTTGCCTGCAGTTATAGGGTAGTAGGTTGTGGAGCTAGACTTGAGGGTCTGGGTCTGTAGTCAACAGTCTTAACTACAGTGGGTTTTCTGCCTCTCAGTGGGATAGAGAATAGGCAGGAGAAAGAGGAGGATGTTAAGACAAATGAACATTCTATTTTGTTCCTTGGTCTTACAATAACCCTACTATACCCTGCCCACTTCAGAAGTCCCTCCTCCTGTGGTCACCTTGTTGTTGTTATTTGCTGTTGAGTCGGCCCCGACTCATAGCGACCCCTCCTTGGGTTTCCGAGGCAGTATCATTACGGAAGTAGGATTGCCCAACCTTCCTTCCGAGGAGTGGCTGGTGGGTTTGAACTGCCAGCCTTCTGGTTAGCAGTCAAGTGCCTTAGGCACTATGCTACCAGACCACATTGCAAGGTAGAATGAAAAGCTAAGCACCAAGCCAAACTGTCACTCTCAGTTCATTCATTCACTTATTCATGATATTTTGCTTGGTATTTTAAATAAAGTTGCTTCCTGCTACCTCCTACACGTACACACACATGAATATGTACATATAATTCTCCTATAAATTAGTGCTAGAAAGTTATATCCTTTGATGAACAAGTAAGTTTGCTTTATGAGACTTTGGGATTATATTATTTTATGTTTTGTCTTGATACCTAAATTGATGCCAAATTTTCTGTGACTGTTTCATTCCTGGTTTTTGTTTTAGTTACCTCTTTTCTTTCTTTGTATGAGTTAACTGTAAGTTATTTTAAGTTGTTGTTGTTGTTGTTTGCCATCGAGTCAGCCCTGACTCATAGCGACCCCTCCTTGGGTTTCCCAGGCAGTATCACTACGGAAGTAGGATTGCCCAACCTTCCTTCCGAGGAGTTGCTGGTGGGTTTGAACCGCCAGCCTTCTGGTTAGCGGTCAAGTGCCTTAGCCACTATGCTACCAGAGCTCTCACTGCCATTGAGTGGGATCGGACTCATAGCAACCCCTCCTTAGGTTTCCAAGGCATTATCACTACAGAAGTAGAACTCCCAACCTTCCTTCCGAGGAGTGGCTGGTGGATTTGAACCACTAGCCTTCTGGTTAGCAAATGCCTTAGGCACTATGCCACCAGAGCACCCAATCCTGGATAAATATTAGGCCTACTTTTTACCTGGGTAATAGAAGGTAGAAAAAAAAAAAAACATTTTTTTCTTACAAATTTCTTCTAATAGACTCACATTAAACAAAAAACAAAAACAAAACAAAAAAAACCACACGAGAAAACACCAAACCCGTTGCCATTGAGTCGATTCCGACTCATAGCAACCCTATAGGACAGAGTGTAGTAGGGTTTCCAAGAGTGTAATTTGTTATGGAAGCAGAGTGCCTCATTTTTCTTCTGGACGCAGAGTGGCTAATGTGTTCTAACCACTGACCCTTTTATTAGCAGCCAAATGCATTAGCCTCTGCACCACCAGAGCTCCTTAGACTCACATTGCTCTCTATAAATATTTGAAAGTTTTGTTTTACAACATATAAATCTAATATATGGATTGAGTATAGAAGAGGAGTTCTTGGGAATTGTAAATGCATTCACATTGAGCAAGCATTTTTCAATATGCTTCCTGGTGTTTAGTTTTGTTGCAGTTCCTATTGTTCTTAACATGCTAACTTTGTGAAGTCTAGAACTTCAGGCTAAGATAGTTCAGTTTCTTAGTGCATCTATTATTAAATACACTTTTATGTAATAGGAAGTTATCTGGAAAAGTTACTTAGAATTTTTTGTTTTACAAATTCAGGTATAATAGCCCATAATGGAGTCAGTTCTATTATGAATCTTTTTGCAAAATGAATAAATAGTCTTCACATTACTGGAAAATGACTGTGTTTTGCTGGCTTGTCCAATGAGAGTTTCTTCTAGCGGTGGTATGGGTGTATAAGCAGTGAATACAACAACTCAATCAGTCCGTTTGTGGATACTCAGACTATGATTTCTGTTTCCCTTTATTCTTGTTGAGGCTTCTGCAGAGAGAAAACTTGAATCTACTGATGAGGAGAGGAAAATCCGGTTACCTCAGCTTATTTCTAACAAGGTAGTTCTTCTTTTAGTAACCATTAGAATCGTAAACTCATGTGAAGATCTACTATGGAATCTGAGCTTTTATTTGCTCAAAAAAATCACATGTGTTAGGCATTTTTATGCTGTTCGCATCAACAGGAACTTGTCTAATGTTAAATGTTATTAAAAAGTCAGTGGACATTTGGGTCTGGGCTTGGACCCCATTGTGGTCATTTAAAGTGTTCTGTGGAGTCGCATATGTAATTGTGAAGGTACTGAGTATGAGTTCACATTAGTTGTTTATATATTGATATTTCTTCGTGATACCCACAGAATTTTCACTTCTAAACCTTCACTTGCCCCTTTCACCCCAGATAATTTTCACTTCAGTTCAATATCAATTCATCAAGTCCTTGCCGTGTGTAAGGCTTGAGTCGCCTCCACCACTGCCACACACAGAGGTAAACTGTGGTTTGTAATCAGAGGTGTGCTATCAGAAGATATATTTGGGGGACAGAATAGTGTTCCCCAAAGCAAAGCCCACTCGTTCTTACAAAAGAGTGGATTTCTTTTACAAAGGAGTGGTTATTGAGTAATGATGTATTACACATGCAATTATAAATTTATTTTTCTTTAGCACTGTGTTGTTTGTTGTTATGTGCCGTCGAGTCAGCCCCAACTCATAGCGACCCCTCCTTGGGTTTCCGAGGCAGTATCACTACGGAAGTAGGATTGCCCAACCTTCCTTCCGAGGAGTGGCTGGTAGGTTTGAACCGCCAGCCTTCTGGTTAGCAGTCAAGTGCTTTAGCCACTATGCTACCAGAGCTCTAGTTTATGGAAATCAGTATACAAAAGTAAATTTTCATGAGAACGTTGGTTTGATTGATATATTGTTTTAATATTCAAATTAGACACCCTCTATCTTTGATTCAAATCTTTTAGTCCTGTTCTTATTCTTACTCATAAATCATTTTCAATACATAGTTATAAAATAAATGAAATAGGTGTCATTAATTTGTTATTTTAAAATCCTTCTCCACTCTGTTCTATATAACTCCTCTTCAGTTAAAACTTTATTAAGGTGTCATTTCAGAGGTACTGTACCTTATTGCCCCTACATTTCTCATGTTATTTTCTAGAAGTTTTTTGATTTTGTAGCCTACAAAGTGAATAGAATATTCTAACCTTGCCACACTTTGAATGAAGTGGTTGGCTGCTGCACCTGCTAAAAAGAAAGCAATCAGATCTAGTTCTTTAGAATCGGTTTAAAACTTTACTTTTTCCTTAAGATACACTTGTTCCGATTATTGTGAGTTGCAGCATTTATCAGGGCTTCAGATGCCCTGGAATGTAAGATTCCCCACCTCCATTTAAAAAATGCTAATTTGCATTAAAAATGATGTGTTTAAAAGAGGAAATGGCACCAATTTCAATATTTAGAGACTGTTCTTAGGCACAGGTTGCAACTCTGGAGAACAGGGTTGATGTCAGATGATCCTGTACCATGCTGTGTGGTGTGGGATGTAGGGGAGCTGGATGAACATAATCCCACCAATGACTTTGAGTCTCACAGAAGAATAAATAGCCAAACTATTAAACCATTGATGCAGGACTTGATTTTATTTTTTTTGGTCCCCCCCCCATGAGAGACATTTTAAAGACATTTCTTGGTATTAAATGTCCTCACGTGCAAAGTTATAGTTTCCAATCATTAATTGTCCCTAGTAGAGTGATTTGACAATGTAACATCAGGGGTACTCCGTGAATAAGAATTTCTTGTGCATTTACTATGGGCAGGGTGTGTATTGTCCTCGCAGGAAGCCTGCAGCAGGCTGTCTCAAACTAACCAGAGCAGGGAGGTGGTCAGGGAGGTGGAGTGACGGGGCTTGGGAAAGGTTTGAGGCTTCCCACAGGTTTCAACACTGTTTACCCAGGGATCTGATTCTGGAAGGTGGCCTTTTCCTGCAAGTGACTTCAGGGGGCATGATTGTTTTATCACTTAACTGTACACTTTTGGAAAGTCTCCATTGGCCAGCAGTGGCTTAAAGTTTGGTGTTGGTGAATTTGCTGGGGTGTGAATGCCCTGCAATGCAGGATCCTGGTGAGCAGCCATAAATAAATAGTACTTAAAGGAGAAGGTTTCCCAGAATTGGAGGTACACAGTAGCATCAGTTGATTTGGATTTTCCGCAGACCCCTGCCCCAACACCACCATCACTAGAAGTGTCTTTGGTTGGGGGAAGGGGAAGAGCCTCTTTGCTAGTTCACTGTAGACCTCAGGCCCCTTCAGGCACGGCCAGAGGGACTAAAAGAGAAAATCACCGTGGCCACAGCTGTCCTTCATTGTGAGCCGTAGGCTTTTAGGAGCAAATGAAGGTTTTGTGGCAAAATCATCTAACTGCTTGTCAAGGACTTCCAATAACTCTGGCCGATAACAACAGAAATTTTTTGAGAGCATTGGGGTGGAATAATGTGTGTCTGGCTGTGGTGAATAGAAGCTGGTATTTTCTAGATAAAGTTCCAGTGATTTACTTCAAAAGTATACTTTAAAAATTCATTTTTACAAAGGAGTGATTGAAAGAATTTTGATTATATGGTTCAGTCAAAGTTTGTCTAAAACTTTTGCTTACAAATTATCTTCAGGAATTCAAAAAATTCACAGCTCCATTTCTACCTTTCTTTCCTGATTCTAATCAATCTTATGTGATCGTTATTTCTTTGTATGCCACATTAATGTTTTTCTAATTGCATTTAAATTTCTCTTAGTTGTTCCACGACTTTCTAAATGACCACCAGGAAGGGAGAGTCAAGCTCTAGATAGGAAGGACTATTTCTTCTTCAGATATTTGCTTCTCTAATGTTCAGACTTCCTCATAAACACTCCAGATGCTTCTCCTAATTGGAACATGGAATATCTCATTTTAATAATACGTGTCATGCTGGGGCTGCTTGGCTGACACAGTTTAGATCGAAAATAATCAACTGAAATGGCATTTTTTTAAGAAAGCATTTGGTGAATAGGTAGATGGAGAATGTAGTTCTGATGCACCCTTTTGACTAAATAGTATTTATTCAAATGTTTACTTCAGAGATGTGTAGTAAATGCCCTGTCTTCTTTATATAACTTCATATAATAATTTCATACCACTGGGTATGGTCTCATTAACAACTTGTTATAGTTACAGGATCACAAGATGGAATTTGCGAGTAAAAAGAAAACATTCCTTATTGCTTTTGATGATGGCCTGAAGCTACACATTCCTTAAATTTCCAAATGATCTTTTGTAGGGATGAGGGAAAGTGTGTAGAAGGAATTTTGGAAATCTTTGACATGCTCCTGGCAACAACTTCAAGGTTTCGCGAGTTGAAACTCCAACACAAAGAGTATCTCTGTGTCAAGGCCATGATCCTCCTCAACTCTAGTGAGTAACCGCACAGCTGTGTTACTGTCTTACTGGGTTGTGTTTCATGGGGGGAGAGATGCTGTTTCTAAAATGGCAGAGCATTAAGAAGAGTATTGAACTCCTTACTCTGTCGAATAAGGGGGAAATGGCTTTCTTTCTGCCTTCTCTGCTTTATTTTATAGGGATTTCAACTGTAGTTAACTTTTGAATGTAAATTATTCATTGGGTAAATTACTGGCAGTCAATAAAAAATGTAACTCAAGTCATTTTGCTGGAAAGAAACTTTAAAATGTTTACCTTCCTACCTTTTTCATAGTTTTACATAGTTAACAGGCTTTATATGTCCTGATTTGAGTTCTGCTTTTCCAGAAATATTCATTCATTAACTCATTCAATAAAGAGACTTAAGATACAGTCCTGCCCTTACATAGCTCAAAGCATAGGGAGAAGAGAGAGAAAACAAATGATTAAATATAATGATCTCGATGCTATACTCCACCACTCGTCTATCAGTTTATTGTACTGTGGTGGCTTGCATGTTGCTGTGAGGCTGAAGGCTATGCCACCAGTATTTCAAATACCAGTGGGATCACCCATGGTGGACAGGTTTCAGCAGAGCTCTTCCAGACTAAGACAGACTGGGAAGAAGGATGAGGTCATCTACTTCTGAAAGAATTGGCCAGTAAAAACCTTATGAATAGCAGTGAAACACTGTCTATTACTGGAAAACTTTATCAGTTGCCCGAAACATTGTCTGATACAGTGCCGGAAGCTGAGCCCCCCAGGTTGGAAGGTACTCAAAATACAACTGGGGAAGAGCTGCCTCCTCAGAGTCCTCGACCTTAATGACATGGATGGAGTAAAGCTTTCAGGACCTCCATTTGCTGATGGGGCACAATTCAAAAGGGAAGAAACAGCTGCAAATATCCATTAAAAATTGGAATGTGGAATGTATGAAGTATGAATCTAGGAAAATTGGAAGTTGTCAAAAATGAAATGGAATGCATAAAGATTGATATTTTAGGCATTAGTGAGCTGAAATGGACTGGTATAGGCCATTTGAATCAGACGTTCATATGGTCTACTATGCTGAGAATGACAAATTGAAGAGAAATGGCATCACATTCATTGTCAAAAAGAATGTTTCAAGATCTATCCTGAACTACATTGCTGTCAGTGTTAGGGTAATATCCATATGCCTACAGGGAAGAACTGTTACACTACTATTATTCAAATTTTGCCCCAACCACCAAAGCCAAAGATGATGAAATTGAAGATTTTTACCAACTTCTGCAGTCTGAAATTGACCAAACATGCAATTAAGATGTATTGATTATCACTGGTGATTGGAATGCAAAAGTTAGAAATAAAGAAGAATCATCAGGGTGGAAGATATGGCCTTGATGATAGATATGATGCTGGAGATTGCATGATAGAATTTTGCAAGACCAATGACTTATCCATTGCAAATACCTTTCTTCAGCAACATAAACGGTGGCTTTTCACGTGTACCTCGCCAGAGGACTGCATGGGAAGCAGATCAAGTACATCGGTGGAAAGAGGCAATGGAGAAGCTCAGTATCTTCAGTCAAAAAAAGGCTAGGAGTTCACTGCAGAATAAACCATCAATGGCTTCTATGCTAGTTCAAGTTGAAAGTGAAGAAAATTAAAACAAGTCCATAAGAGCCAATATATGACCCTGATGATATCCCACCTGAATTTAGAGATTATCTAAGGAATAGATTTGATGCACTGAACACCAGTCGCCGAAAACCGGACAACTTGTGGGATGACATAAAGAACATCATCCATGAAGAAAACAATAGTCATTAAAAAGACAGGAAAGGAAAAAAAGACCAAAATGGATGTCAGAGAGTGAAACTTGCTCTGGAATGGAGAGTATCTAAAGCAAATGGAAGAAATGATGTGATAAAAGAGCTGAAAAGAAGATTTCAAAGGGCAGTTTGAGAAGATAAAGTATTATAATGAAATGTGCCAAGACCTAGAGTTAGAAAATAAAAAGGGAAGAACCGACTCAGCATTTCTCAAGCTGAAAGAACTGAAGAAAAAGTTCAAGCCTTGAGATGCAATATTGAATGATTCTCTGGGCAAAATATTGAATGATGCAGGAAGCGTCAGAAGAAGGTGGAAGGCATACAGAGTCAGTGTACCAAAAAGAACTGCTCAACATTAAACTATTTCAGAGGTAGCAAGTAATCAAGAACCAGTGGTATTGAAGGAAGAAATCCAAGCTGCACTGAAGGAACTGGAGAAAAATCAGGCTCCAGGAATTGACAGAATATCCATTGAGATGTCTCAGTGAACGAATGCAGCATTGAAGGTGCTTACTCATTTAGGCCAAGAAATTTGGAGGACAGCTACCTGGCCAACTGACTGGAAGAGTTTGATATTTGTGCACATTCCAAAGAAAAGTAATCCAACAGAATGTGGAAATTATCGAACAATATCATATGCAAGTAAAATTTTGCTGAAAATAATTCAAAATGGGTTGCAGCAGTATATTGACAGGGAATTTCCAGAAATTCAAGCTGGTGTCAGAGGAGGACATGGAATGAGGGATGTCATTGGTGATGTCAGATGGATCTTGGCTGAAAGCAAACAGTACTAGAATGATGTTTACCTGTGTTTTACTGATTATGCAAAAGCATTCAACTGTATGCATCATAACAAGTTATGGATAACATTATGAAGAATGGGAATTTAAGAGCACTTATGCTCATGAGAAACCTGTGCATACACCAAGAGGCTGTCATTTGAACAGAACAAGGGGATACTGAATGGTTTAAAATCAGGAAAGGTATGTATCAGGGTCTTTTCACCATACTTATTCAACCTGTATGCTGAGAAAATAATCCAAGAAGCTGGACTATTTGAAGAAGAATGTGGCATCAGTTTTGGAGGAAGATTCATTAACAACCTGTGATATCCAGACGACACAATCTTGCTTGCTGAAAGTGAAGATGAGTTACTTATTAATAAAGATAAAAAACTACAGCCTTCAGTATGGATTACACCTCAAAATAAAGAAGCAAAAATCTTCAGAACTGGACTAATAAGCAGCATCACGATAAATGGAGAAAAGATAGAAGTTGTTAGAGATTTCACTTCACTTGGATCCTCAATCAACACCCATGGAAGCTAGAGAAGAAATCAAATGTCATATTGCACTAGGAAAATCTGCTGTACAACACCTCTTTAAGGTGTTAAGAAAATGCCAACAATGTCACTTTGAAGACCAAGGTTCACCTAACCCAAGATGTGGTATTTTCAATCTCCTCATATACTTGTGAAAGCTGGACAATGAATAAGGAAGACTGAAGAGGAGCTGATGCCTTTGAATTGTGTTGAACTGAAAATACCATGGACTGCCAGAAGAACGAACAAATCTGTCCCAGAAGAAGTGTTGCTGGAATGCTTCTTGGAAGCAAGAATGGCCAGACTTTGTCTCACCTACTTTGGTCATATTGTCAGAAGGAACCATACCCTGGAGAAGGATATCATGCTTGGTAAAGTGGAGGGTCAGTGAAGAGGGGGAAGGACCTCAACGAGATGGATTGACACAGTGGCTGCAATGATGGGCTCAAGTGCAGCAAAGATTGTGAGGATAGCACGGGATCAGGCAGTGTTTTGTTCTGTAGTACACAGGATAGCTATGAGTCAGAGCTGACCAATGGCACCTAACAACAACAACAAAACAATGCTACATTAAAGTATATACAGAATAAACCTACTGCCATTGAGTTGACCCTTTTTACGACTGAGTTAAGCTACCTCATTGAGTTTCCAAGGTTGTAAGTCTTTATGGAAGCAGACTGCTTCATCTTTCTCCTGCAAAGTAACTGGTGGGTTCAAACTGCTGACCTTTTGGTTAGCAGCCCAATGTGTTAACCACTACACCATCAGAGCTCCTGATATACAGAGCACTATAGGAAAATAGAAGGAGGAGAGACTCTGGATGGTTGCAGAGGGGAATGATGCTTGACAGAGTCTTCAAGGATGAGTAGATGTTAGCTGGGCAGATTTAAGGAAAAGACATGGAGGAATAAAAGAACCTGAGGGAGCCTGGAGAGCTGCAAGTCATCCAGTGGACAGCTGGTAGAGGTGGAAAAGGCTGTACTGCACACCTTGGCTTGAAAACTGCTGCTTTGGGCATTCAGCAGCCATAGAAGGAGTTTGGGCAGGGGAGTGAGTATCTCAGAGTTTAAATTTTGAAACAACAGGAATCTCTGAGATCATATCATGCTACTTTCTTTTCAGTCAGCCAAAGCAGCAGTCCTAGGAGCCAATTCTCAATGCAGAACCTGTGGCCGCATGGGTCCAGGCTGCCTCTTCATCTGGGACCAGCTGTGTTCTCCCTACCCTGTACTTATTTCTTATCTGTCCAACACCCCCACGCTCTCCACTTGAGACACTGTTTTGATGAAGAGGAAAGGGAAACATACACAACATACACAAAGTAGCCAACTCTTTGTTGTGAAGGACAATTTTTTTTCCTGTCAAATTTTCAGTTCTCCCTAGACAGTTACTTTTATAAAATATAACAAGAATGAATTTTGTACAAACTGGTTCAAATGGAAAACAGGATGGAAAAAAAAATAAGAACCTTGTATTAATTCTCACAATATTGCCTACTTAGTTTTTGTTTCCGGATTAATGTAGCACTGGCTTGGTTCCTGTCACTGTCGGTAAGAAAAGGATGATGGGTAAATGCAACCCCCCCCAAAAAAAAAGAAATGACAAAAATACAATGAGTTACTAGAGAAATTAAAGAAAATGCAAACCCTAGGTTTTCATTATTACATTTACCTGATTTAAAATTACTCTGTCAATTGCTATAAAAGTTGCTAAATGCTGAATTTCTCTATCCATCTCTTTGTGGACTGGTACTTTGAGTAGCTCTTGTATAGTGTGCTGTCAAGGAGCTGGTGGGGGATAGTTAAAGCCCTGGGGGAATGAAGGAATCTGAAGGTAGAAAAACTCAAGACAACCTTTCTGCACTTCTGCATTGCGTTTTAGTCTGGCTCTGCCTGCCTAGCAGGACATTCCCCTGCACCCAACGTAGCCTCCACCCCAGTTCTGGAAAGCAAACAGTTTGTGAGTTGCTGTTGTTAGGTGCTGTCAAGTCAGCTCTGACTCATAGTGACTCTGTGCACAACAGAACGAAGTAAGGCCTGGTCCTGGGCCATCCCCTCAATCTTTGCTATGCTGAGCCCATCGTCTCCTCCACTGTGTTAATGTCCCTTTCAGGATCTTCCCCTCTTTCACTGACCCTGTACTTTATCAAGCATGATACCCTTCTCCAGGGAGTAGTCCCTTCTAACCATATGACCAAAATATGTGAGGTGAAACCTGGCCATTCTTGCTTCTAAGGAGCATTCTGGCTGTACTTCTTCCAAGACAGATTTGTTCGTTCATCTGTCAGCGCATGGTATTTTCAGTATCTTTGCCAACACCACAATTAAAATGCATCAATTCTTTGTCGATCTTCCTGATTCATTGTCCAGCTTTCACATGCAAATGAGGCGACTGAAAATACGATGGCTTGGGTTAGGTGCACGTCCATCTTCAAAGTGACGTCTTTGCTTCTTGATACTGTAAAGAGGTCTATTAATGTGGGTTTTCCCAGTGTACTATGACATCTGGTTTCTTGACTGCTGCTCCCATGGGTGTTGATTGTGGATCCAATTCAAAGGAAGTCTCTGACAACTTCAGTCTTTTCTCCATTGATCATGATGTTGCTTATTGGCCCAGTTGTGAGGATTTTTATTTTCTTTATGTTGAGGTGTAATACATACTGAAGGCTGTAGTTTTTGATCTTCATTAGTAAGTCATCTTCACTTTGAGCAAGCAAGGTTGTGTCATCTGCATATCACAGGTTGTTAATGAGTCTTCCTCCAAAACTGATGCTACATTCTTCTTCATATGGTCCAGCTTCTTGGATTATTTGCTCAGGATACAAGTTGAGTAAGTATGGTGAAAGGATGCAACCCTGATCACGCCTTTCCTGATTTTAAACCACTCACTATACCCTTGTTCTGTTCAAATAACTGCCTCTTGTTTATATACATGTTCCTCATGAGCACAATTAAGTGTTTGGGAATTCCCATTCTTCCCAATTTTATCCAAAGTTTGTCAGGACCCACACAGTCCAATGCCTTTGCATAGGTAAACATCTGTCTGGTATTCTTTGCTTTTAGCTAAGATCCATCTGGCATCAGCAATGACATCCCTTATTCCATGCCCTCTTCTGAATCAGGTTTGAATTTCTGGCACTTCCCTATCAATATACTGCTGAACATTCCTATCAGTGTACCACTACTTGTCTGTCAGTTTGTAGTACTGTGGTGGCTTGCACGTTACTATGTTGCTGGAAGCCTTGCCACCGGTATTTCCAGTACCAGCTGGGTCACTCATGATGGACAGGTTTCAGCAGAGCTTCCAGACTGGGAAGAAGGATGGAGCTATCTACTGCTGAAAAAAAGTGGCCACTGAAAACTTTATGAATAGCAGTGAATGAATTTGTGAGTAGAAATGGCAAATTATCACACAGTTGAACATTGGGGGAAGCCAAGGACAGTACTAAGTACTTTGGAGCTTCTGGCACTTCCTTGGTACTTATTGTTGTCATTCACCTTTTACTTGGTAATATGAGGGCCCAGTTTACATAATCCATTAAACTGATGTGCACATGAACATAGCAGATGCTATGTGGACTGTTTGAAATTGACTGTTGAAGAAAATTACCTTCTTCTGACCTTCTCGTTCAATTTGCCTACAAATTTTATCTCATGTGTGTTGCCATTTCTGTCTGTTAAAGGGAGGATTTGCTTCAAAGGTACATTGCCATCCTGGCACAAAAGGATCATTCACCAAATGACAGATTATAGAGTTTTTCTTACTTTCAGAAGTAATTTAGAACTCTTTTCTGTGCATCAAAGTACTCCTTGGAAAGTAGTTTGCTTGTTGTTACAACCCTTTACAGTATAAAGCCTTCTGTTTGGCAAGGGTCCTTATAGTCATTTTAGCCTCTGAAACATCATATTGTGTTGTTGTCAAAAGCTAGAAACAGCATCTGTGCAAATGGAAAAAAACTAAGACTATAGCATTCCTCCTGCAGTGTCTGATAGAACTACCATATTAAGTGAATTATGGAGGACAAGGGGGCATGTGATGTATTTACTACTTTTGTTGGTACATGAGAGAATTTGCAGTAAATCCCAAGCCAAGAAATCTTCTTCTAAGAAAGTTTCTCCTCTGCCTGGTAGTCATAACACTTGTCAAAATAAATTTATTTTGCTCGGCATTGCTGTTAGGAAAATGGGGTTCTGTTTCTACTAGAAAATTTCCACTGTAAGGAGACGTGAGTCTTTTCTCTGTTAGATTTTAAGGATTTGAAGGGACAGGCTCTTTCGTTTTGATTATTTGTAGCATTAAATTTAAAACAAGCAAACAATTAGGGATGGAATTTACCTTCCCACATTAAACAAATAAATACCCTGACATAATTAAATGAACGGACATTGGACAACAGGCCACAGCACAGTGATCCCCAAGAAAAGGAACACAACTATGGTAAGCCCTTCAATTGCCAGCCTGGAGTCACTTTCAAGGCTGCAAACCAGAAAGGGGAGACCCAGGTAAAGATCAGTGGTCTCTCTGAGTTGTGAATTTGGGAAGGCCAAGGCAGTTAGGATTTGTAGGGAAGAGTACTGAAGAGGAAAGAGGTATTTACAGAGAGAGTTGTGGAATTCTGCAGAGGGTCCTCTCTGAGTTTTTGGCAGAATACTAATTATTTTGCATGTAAATGTACTGACTAAGGACAGGGAAAGAACCACCAGAAAAAAGACAGACAATCTCTAGAGTTCACATACTCATTGCCTCAAAGTCTATTCTGACTCAGTGACCCCCACTGGGTGTCCAAGGCTGTAAACCTTTACAGTAGCAGGCTGCTTCATCTTTCTTCCACAGAGTCGCTGGTGGGTTCAAACCAGTGACTTTTTGGTTAGCAGCCAAATGCCTTAACCACTAGAGCGCCTTAGAGTTCACATGGGGCCAGGAATATTTCATATTCTCAACAGCCAGAGGGGAAAACTCTGTAATACACTAGACATTGGATAGAACACTCAGAGAGTATTACCTGAGTGAGTAAACAAACTCATTGCTATAGATTCCTGGTGATCACGTGTTACAGAGTTGAACTTCTCCACAGGGTTTTCTTGACTGTAATCTTTACGTGGGAGCTCTGGTGACATAGTGCCTAAGGCATTTGACTGCTAACCAGAAGGCTGGCAGTTCAAACCCACCAGCCACTCCTCGGAAGGAAGATTGGGCGATCTACTTCCATAAAGATACCTTGGAAACCCAAGGAGGGGTCACTATGACTTGGAACTGACTTGACGGCAGTGAGTTAGAAGCAGTTGGACAGGTGTTTCTTCTGTGGAGTCATTGGGTGGGTTCAAATTGACCAACCGTTGGGTTAGCAGCCAATCGCTCCTTCTACTGCCTGAGTGTTGGACTAAATCCTGCCAAATAAAGCTTAAAAGCAAGCCTTGAAAGGATCAAACTATTGCCAAGTAATTTAACTATGCCCTAGAGCAAAGTTCATGAATACTTAAAGGAGTACAAGAATATCTAGCACCCAATAAGGTAAAATTCACAATGTCTGGTAACCAATAAAAAATTACCAAGCATGCAAAGCAGCAGGAAATTATGATCTATAATGAAAAGAAAAAATCAATCAATTGAAGAATACCTCAGAATGATAACAGAGGACAGAATTAGTACACAGACATGGACATTGAAACAGTTACTATAACTATATTCTGTATTTTCAAGAGGAGAGGAGAGCATGAACATGTTAGAGAGAGACATGGAAATATGAAAAACACCCAAATGGAATTTATAGATGTGAAAACTATGTTGGGATAGGGTTTACAGCAGATAAAGTACAGCAGAAAAAAATATTAGTGAATGTGAAGACATAGCAATAGAAACTACCAAAAAACAAATGGAAAGAAAAAAGAACTAAAAAAAAAAAAAAAAAAAAGAAGAACAGAGCTTTGTGAGCTATGGAACCACTACACTTATCTAATATACATGTGTTTGGACAGTCTGAAAAATATGTGAAGAAACAATGGTCGACCAATTTAATGAAAACGTAATCAAATAGATCCAAGAAATCAATCAATGCCAAGAATAAGAAAACTGCACCAAGACATATCATGATTAAATTGCGTAAAACCACTGATAAATAGAAAATCTTCAAAAGGAGCCAGAGAAAAAAAGAAATATTATAGACAGAAGAAAGACATAGATGGCAGCAAATTTTTGTTCTGAAATGAAAGTCAAGAAGATAGGAGAATAATGTTTTTATTAAAGTATTTTTAAAAAAATCAGTGTAGAATGCACAATGAAAACATCTTTCAAAAATGAAGGCAAAATAAGAACAGTTTTCAGACATATAAAGAACTCTTACAACTCAGTAATAATCTAACAAATTCAATTTAAAATGGGCAAATAATTGAACAGCTATTTCATCAAAGAAGATACACTGATGCAATAATAATGTGAAATGATGCAGAAACTTATTATTCATTAGGGAATGCAAATTAAAACTAAAGGAGAAACCACTATACACCCAGAGAAAGACTAAAATTAAAAAGATTGACTATATCAAATGCTTGTGAGGATGTAGAACAACTGGAACTTTCATACAGTGTTGGTGGGAATGTAAAGTGGTACAACTACTTTGGAAACCTGTTTGGAATTTTCTTACATAGCTAAATATATACCTACCAGAAGACTCAGTCTTTCAACTCCTTGGTAATCACCAAAGAGAAAGGAAAATATATATTCCTACAAAAACTTGCACAAAATGTTCACATCACATACACATGTTCATAGCAGCTTTATTTGTAATAGGCAAAAATTGGTGAAAACCCAAATGTGTATCAACAGATGAATGAATAAATAAACTTTGGTGTAGCCATACAATGGCATGCTACTCAGCAGTAAAAATAATTTAACTTCTGATACATTCAGAAACATGGATGAATCTCCAAATAATTATCTGAGTTAAAGAAGCCAGACACAAAAGAGTACATATTGTGTGACCCCATTTGCAAAAAAGGCATGGAAGTGACATCCTCTGACCTCCTCTAATTTCACGAGGGGTAGAGAGATGGATTAATAGCAAAATCCCAAAGCTGATTCCTGTGAGGCGGGGAGGTCAGACATGCCACCACTCTCCACCTTTTCTCCAATTCTGACACCAGCTCTCCCTCCCACATCATTCTCGACTTCTTTGCTGGGTTTGATAATTTATTGCAGTGGCTACGCAAAATTCATAGGCAGTACTCATTATTATAGGGTTTATTAGGGAAGCATAGGTTATAATTCAGGTTCAGGAATGCTAGGATACAATTTTTTGATCAAGACATCCTCACTTTGGTCATGTCCATAGGTGTGCTTCTCTTTGGCCCTTGACCTCTTGGCCTAGTCTCTGCCCTGCTCGGGCAAGTGTTACAAAGATCTTTTAGCTCTGCCGATAGGTGCACCTGACTCTACCAGCAAGCCTCCTGCCGAAAGGCAACCAGCTTTTTCACTCCATGGGCCAGCAAGCCTGCTGCTCTGTCTTGTGCAGTTCTCTTGGCTCTGCTGCCGCCATCTCTCTGCCACCTCTCTGCTGTCTCTCTGCCGTCTTCTCAGCACAGGTATCTTGGGTCCAAGGACACACTCCACTCCTGGCTTTTCCTTCTTGATAGTAGTGAGATCCCCTCTTCTGCCTCTGGGGTTGCTCATTATAGGCTTAAAGGAATGAAAAAACTGACCATTCCTCACATTAGGGCTTCATACACCTTATTTGCACAGTTTCACCCCCACAAGGGTGAAACATACTTATTTTACATTATTAGCAAGCTATCCAATCCCCTTGGTAGGCCATAAGCACCTTACATTTGCATAGCTCCACCCAGTCATCTGGTGAGAGTTAAAGATCATGGCTAGAGGAGCTTTACCATCAAATTGACTGCGCCACACCATTTATATAAAATTTTAGAAAACTCAAATCTATAGTGACAGAAAGCAGATTAGTGGTTGCCTGGGGTTTGGTTGAGGGGTGGGTGGGAGAGATATGTTCCAAACAGACACAAAGAAACTTTTAGGTGTGATTATTATTTTGTTGTTGTTGTTGAGAATGTAGCCAAAAGAAAAAAAAAAAAAAAAAACCACTCACTGCCATGGAGTCAGATCCAATTCGTAGAGACCCCTCCTTGGGTTTGGGAGGCAGTAACTCTATGGAAGTAGATTGCCAGTCTTTCTTCCAAGAAGTGGCTGCTGGGTTTGAACTGCCAGCCTTTTGGTTAGCAGTCAAATGCTTTAGGCACTATGCCACCAGAGCTCCTACAATCAATAGTTTCTGTATGTACAATTTAGTGACATTGATTATATTCTTCAAGTTGTACAAATATTTTTACCCTCCTGAGTTGTTCCTCCCTCGTTACCATAAACTTAACTACCCCCTAAGATTCCTGTCTAATCTTTTGAGTTTCTGTTGTCAATTTGATCCCATGTAGATCTTAAAAGAACTAATGCTCGTGGTAGACCTTATTTACTAGTTAAGCTAAACTATTGTTCAGTTTGTTTGTGTTGGGAGCTCTGGTAGCATAGTGGCTAAGGCACTTGACTGCTAACCAGAAGGTTGGCAGTTCAAATCCACCAGCCACTCCTCGGAAGGAAGATGGGGAAATCTACTTCCGTAGTGATGCTGCCTCAGAAACCCAAGGAGGGGTCGCTATGAGTCAGGTCCAACTTGATGGCACATAACAACAACAACATTGTTCGGTTTAAGATGACTTCAGGAGATACTTTTGGTTTAAGGTTTAAAGATTATTTCAAGGCAATAGTTTTTTTTTTTTTT
>NW_006921675.1:389757-442075 GCF_000298275.1 Orycteropus afer afer | reverse complement strand
TTTGAAGGAATCGCCATACTGCTTTCCACAATGGTTGTACCATTTTACAGTCCCACCAGCAGTGTATGAGAGTCCCAATCTCTCCACAACCTCGCCAACATTTGTTATTTTCTGTCTTGTTGAATCAAGGCAATAGTTTTAAAGTTCATCCATTCTCCATGGCTCCAGAAAGTCTAGAGTCCATAAAAATTTGAAATTCTGTTCTGCATCATCTCCCTTTTGATTAGGATTCTTCTATGGAGTGTTTAATCAAAATGTTCAGTAATGGTAGTTGGGCACATCCATTTCTTCTGGTCTCATGGCAAAAGAGGCAGTTGTTTCTGGAGGCAATTAGAGACATATTCTATATTCACCTCCTTCATTTCCCCAGGTGAATAGAGATCAATTTTTGTACCTTGGATGGCTCCTTGTAAGCTTTTAAGACCCTAGACATTACACAATGAACTAGGAAGTAGAATAGATGCTCTGAATAAAGTATTAGGCCAATTAACTGGGCTGTCCCATGAAACCATGATCCTATTCTCCAAACCAAGGAACCAAATCCCATGAAGTGTTTGATTGTAGCCTTAGCAGCTGCTCTTTTTTTGTTGTTGTTGTAGTATCTATCACACAACTTTTTACAGGTATGCAGAGTATTGACAGCAATTACAGTAATTGGCTGTGCATACCTACCCTTAATCAATGTGATTTTTCCATCACTGTTTCCATCACTCTTTCCTCACTCCGTCCTGCCCCTCGTAACCCCTAATAAAATTTATTCTCCATACATTTGCCTTTTCTTGTCTTTTTGTAAAAGTTACATCATACAATATTTGTCCTTTTGTGATTGGCTTATTTCTTGCAGCATAATGTCTTCAAGCTCTATCCATCCTGTGGCATGTATTAAGACTTCACTTCTTCTATTGGCTGATAGTATTCCATTGTATGTATGTACCACGTTTTATTTATCCATTCATCTGTTGATGGGCATTTAAGTTGATTCCAACTTTTGGCTGTTGTGAATAGTGCTACAGTGAACACTGGTGTGCAGTTGTATTCATTATTTTGATTGTAATGATGGTTTCACCAGTGTATATATGTCAAAATTCATCAAAACATACACATTAAATACTTCTAGGTTTTTATGTCAGTTATATCTCAATGAATCTTTAAATAATATAATGAAAACAAAATGGGAAAACAAAAGACTAAGAGATCAAATCTTGAGGACTTAGCAAAAGGATTATGGCCAGGCAGGAAACTGGTGGAGACTTGAGGGGATGAGGGTAAGGAGTAGAGATAGGATAAGTCATTTAAAGTCATAAGTGTGTGACTGTTCTCTGTCCCCAAATCTCTGAGAGCTGCTATTTGGCTGCTGCCATCTGGCCTTGTTGGGTTAGGTAAGTACTGGGCTTCCTGGAGGTGGTTGGTTTCTTGCATAGGTTTGGCTCCTGTTTTCCTTTGTATGTGACATGCTCAAAGTGCGATATGCACACTGGGTGGCCAGGCCAGGGTGTGTCAGTAGTTATGCTTTAAATAGCTGCCCACTTCTGGTTTATGTGTTCTTACTATTATATTCAGGTATAATATAGAAAATTAGCTTCATTATCCAACTAAATTTCCATTCAGTAAAATATTTATCTAGTTCATGGTATATGTAAATAACTTCTAAATACAGTGGGTGTCAAAATGAGCTAGAGAAAATGCTTTTGGTTTAGAAGAGGGGATATATATTCCAACAATTAATCAACGGTCTGATCTTTACTGAGCTTAAGAGGAAGAAGCCCACCTTCCTCTCTATGGGGAAGGGAGGGGAAGAGCGGCACCATTTTAATTCCTTCTCTCTCAGCAATCTTCTACCCCTCTTTTCTTTGTCTTAGTCTTCATGGGCTGCCATAAAAAAAAAACCACTAAGTGGTATTTTGAAATTCATTGTCTAACAGTTCTGAAAGCTAGAAGTTCACTTGGTATTGGCCTTACTGACTCCTTCTGGGAACTCGGAGAGGGAAGCTGTTCCATCCTCTGTCCTAGCTTCTGGTGGCCCCTGGAAATCCTTGGTGTTCCTTGGCTTGCATCTGCTTGTGCAGCCGTGTGTCCACCTTTCGCCCACCTGACTCTCTGTGTCTGTTCTTCTCTTTTATAAGATACCACTTAGATGGGATCAGGACCCACCTTACTCTAGTATGACCTCATATTAACTGATAATATCTTCAAAGACTGTTTCGAAATAAGGTCATATTGACAGAGACCAGGGTTAGAACTTGCACATTTTTTGGGGGTAGGGAGGTGGGGCACAATCTAATCCAACTTTGAATTAGTCACCATACATATATAGGATATATATTCTAAACATATATTCCAGGCTACCTGGAATCTATTGTATTATACTCAGTGTGGTGGTTATGTTTGTGTGTCAACTTGGCTAGGCCTGGTTGAGTGGCTGGGCAGCTGGATATAGTATTCCCCATGATGAGACTGGTAATCAACTCCATGGTGGACTCTACTGTGAACAGCTGAGTAGGTGCCTTAGGGATGTAGTCTGCTTCTTGCATATAAGGAAAAGCCTTGGGGATAGTCTTTAGCTTATGGCACTAGGTAACCAGAACACTCAGCCTTTGAGTTCTTCTGAAACTCAGAGACAACAGAAAATATTGAGTTTAACGTCCTTACAATATTTGAAGTGTTTTATAAACTCAAAAGTATTTTGCAAAGTGTTGTAGTTAATGTAACAACATACTCATGCCCTCTTGTCATCCAGGAACTTGAAGACTAAGTAAATCCTACCTTGTATAGATTTAGGGAGCTCTGGTGGTGTAGTGTCTAAGGCATTTGACTGCTAACCAGAAGGCTGGTGGTTCAAATCCACCAGCCGCTCCTCAGAAGATTGGGCAATCTACTTCTGTAGTGATACCGCCTCAGAAACCCAAGAAGGGGTCACTATGAGTTGGAACCAACCAAAATGCAGTGTGTTGCATTTTTTGTTAGTTATTTGTATAGAATTAGTGAGGGAGCTACATTTAGGAAATAGAGTAGAATCAATTTCTGAATAATTGCGGTTAGTCTTTAAAAATATTTTAAATTAGGAATTGTTCTCTGTAAGCAATTTTGAGACTTAAAAATGATGAAACTTTTCATTAAATAAAGAAACTGTTTTTGTTAGATGCTGTCGAGTAGGTCAGACTCATAGCGACCTACGTATAACAGAATAAAATGGTGCCCAATCCATGCCATCCTCACAACCATTGCTGTGTTTACCCCATTGTTGTAGCCTGTGTGTCAGTCCATCTTCCCTCTTTTGTGCTGACTTTTTACTTTACAGTCATGGTGTCTTTCTCCAGCGATTGATCCCTCCTGATGTCATTTCCAGAGTATGTGAGATCTTGCATCTTTGCATCTAAGGAGCATTCTGGCTGGACTTCCCCCAAGACTGGTTGGTTGTTCTTCTCGTAGTCCATGGTATATTCAATATTCTTCAACAACAGATGAAAAAAATGTAGGGTTAAAACCAGGCAATCCTTTTTAGCATTAAGAAAGCTATTAAGAGACATTAACACAAGCTGAGTTTGTGGGGAGAGTTTCTGTGAAATGTGTGTTGGAAAAGGTGAAGGTTCAGAAGAGCACATAGGAGGGTGCTCAAAGAAGCTACAAGAATGCAGAGGCGAAGCACTGTTGAGTACTGGCCTGCTCGTTTCATAATCCATTCTGTTCTCACGGTGCTGGGCCAGGGGTTAAAGAGGATGAGTTATGGCTAGAGGTTCCTTTCCTCAAAATGTACACACACATATATTCATAGATATATACATATATACATAAATATACATAGATACACACATCATTAAGCTCCAAAGCCAGAAATTTTTTCCTTTGGTCAGTATTTTGGGATTTTTTTTAAAGTAATTAATATTTTATTGTGATTTGGGTGAAAGTGTACAGAACAAAGTCATTTTCCATACAATAGTTTATACACATTTTGTTTCATGACATTGATTGCAATCCTCGTAATGTAACAGCTGTCTTCCCATTTCTTCCCTGTGGTTACCTTTTTTTCTGCATCCTTCTTTCCTGTGCATTCCTGCCCTGTGAGCCATCTCCCTGTGCAAAGTATTCTGGAATTTTTATTAAGCACTTCAGATTTTCTGAGTTAGATGCCTTCAGTCAGCAAAAGATCTCTTCATCTTTTGAACACCAAGGCAAATCTTGGAGACTTGCCCGCCTCTCCCCGTGTGCTACTCAGAGGGTCATCAGGTGGGCTTGTGAGAGGAACACACAGCTGTTCCTAGGTGATAAACGGGGAGAGATTTGTGTCCTTGATTTTACTTTCTTTGGTACGTGTGGAGCATTGTGCCAAGATCTTGCCTTTTTTTTTTTTTTTTTTTAACTGTATTTCATCAGTTTCTTAAAAAGTAATTGAATTTTGTCCTAAAATGAATCCTAACTGATGTCTTTACTTTTTTGAGGTGGGAAAGAGGTTCCTTTTTATTGCTTCCTATGTGTCTGAGTGGGCCCTGAGCATTGGGAGTCCTGGCCCTTGACCCTGCCCAGAGTCTGCTACTTAGCAGTCACTCTGTGCATGCGAGTTGGGTGAGTGAGACAGTGCATGAATGCTTCAAGTGCAGGCCTTGCACTGCTGGCCCAAGGGAGAGTCAGGAGCAAAATGGGCATTCAGCAGCCTCATACCTTCCCAGGACGATTTTATGTAAGTTAATTTTTTTCCTGTATTATACACTAACACAAAAACCAAAAAACAGACCCCTTGCCATGGAGTTGATTCTGACTTATAGTGATGCTTTAGGACAGAGTAGAACTGCCTCATAGTGTTTCCAAGCCAGTAAATCTTTATGGAAGCAGATTGCCTCCTCTTTCGCCTGGGGAGTAGACGATGGGTTCAAACCACCAACTTTTTGGTTAGTAGCTGAATGCTTTAACCACTGTGCCACCAGAGCTCCTTTTAAACTGAAGCCCCTCTTCTCCTCTCCCTAAACTTTTTGTAAATGATGGACCCAGGACCTGAAGGCCTTTTGTGTGGGGCTGTGCGTTCCCTATAACCTGCAGAAGGCCTAAGGCCTGCCTTAGCAATGACTGTTGGTTTATGAAGGTGACAATCCTATAACCAACACCTGTTCTCCCAGGGGAGCCTTGGCCAGACACAAGGAAGCACCGAGGGGCTTTTGTATTACTGTTAATTTTGGTTCCATGGATTTATTTTATTACTTTTTAAATAACAGCTATTCTGAGATGTATCTCACATACCATACAATTCATTTAAAGAGTACAATTCAATGGTTTTTAGTATATTCATAGTTATACAACCATCATCACCATCAGTTTTAGAACAGTTTCATCACCTCCAAAAAACACCCCTATACTCATGTTAAGCCATCACTCCCTACTTCCCTCTCCCTCAGCCCTAGGCAGCCACAAATATACTTTCTGCCTCTATAGAGTTGCCCACAACTGGACATCAGATAAGGAACTCTGGTGGTGTAGTGGTTAAGGCATTTGGCTGCTAACCAAAAGGTTAGTGGTTCAAACCCATCAGCTACTCTGTGGAAGAAAGAGGAGGCAATCTGCTTCTGTAAAGATCAACAGCCTTGGAAACCCAGTGTGGGTCACTATGAGTCAGAATTGACTCGACAGCAGTGAATTTTTGGTTTGGACATCATATGTCTTATTTTACTTACTTGTGTCTGTCTTATTTTACTTAGCGTATTTTCAAGGTCCATTATATTTTGAAAAATATTCTATTGTATGGATATACCACTTTTTAAAAATCCATTTGTTCGCTGATGGACATTTAGGTTGTTCCCACTTTTAGCTACTGTGAACATTGCTATAAACTCTCATGGAGAGCTGAGGATTTATTTTTATATTTTGCATCTTTTGTCACTTTGGACTGATGATGGACAAATATACAGTTTTGACAGTTTTTAGTATCCAAAGACATAACATTTCCTTACACCTATGGAAATTCATGGAGCACACGTCATGTGCCAGAACAGCCTAGCAGGAAGTTAAAAGAAAGCACTCATTGATATAGCCGGCATCAATTTTACGAAAAGTAAACTTAAAATAGTTTTCTCCATGCTTGTATTTGGTTAGTAATTTCTTGTGTGTGTGCCTAAGATATGCATGTTTTATATTTTCAATTATGATCGTATGATTAGCTAAAAAATGCAAAAATTTAAACGTATGTGAATTCAATCTAAATCTTCCAATATATGAGTGTTTGCTCCATGCCAGGTGTACTAGGTGATGGGGACATAGGACAGCCAAGATAGACATGGTCTGTGTCCTCAAAGCACTTATATCCAGTCCAGCTGATGTGGGATGTGTGGTAGTTATGTTTGTGTGTCAGCTTGGCTGGGCCTGGTTGAGTGGCTGGGCAGCTGGTGGTAGTTAATCCCCATGATGAGACTGGCAATCAGCTCCATGGTGGGATCTACCACAAGCAGCTGAGTAGCTGCCTTTGGGTATGTGGTCTGCTTCCTGTATTTAAGGAGACGCCTTGGGAATGGTCTCTAGCCTATGGCACGTTTGGACCCTGCATGCAGCCGTGTCTTGGTTGAGCAGCCTGCTATGCTGTGCCGACCTTGGGACTTACAATGGACTTAAGTTAATGGCCTGCCGTGTGGTTTGGTAACATCGGGACTGTGACTTCTTACTTGTCAACCTTGGGGCTTCTCAGCCTCAGCAGTCAGCAGCTGTTTGAGTCAAGAAATGCCTCTAGCTCCAGTGGGCCGGGTGCAGGAGGCAGAGCTGGACCCCAAGGGTGAGGGGCTTTCACCCAGCCCCTAGAGCCTGGCACTTTGAACTTGGACTTAAAGCCTCCAAATTGTAAGGATAAACTCCTGTTTGTTAAGACCATCCCATTTGTGGTATATTTCTTGTCAGAGCAGCACTAGGTAACCAGAACAGATGGTGACCGTGGAGATGAGGATGAGGCAGACACCCAGCAAGGAGGGCAAGGTAGCTTCTTCTTCTGGGGGGGTTCACAGGGTGCTGTTGGAGCTTTAGGAGGGCACCGAGGGTGGGATGGTGGGGAGATCATGGGAGGCTTCCAGAAGGAAATTCATGACCAGCTTGGTGTCTGAAGGAGGAATGGATATAGATAAGCAAAGAAGGGGGAGGGTGGAGGAGGGAGACGGAGGGAAGAAGAGAAGGGAAAAGAAGGAAAAAAGTTCACCATGTTCAGCACATTATATAGGTTCAAGGAAATGAAAGTAGGATTTAGGGTGCGTTGTGATGAGAGCTGAGGCTGAGTAGAGCAAGGGGAGACTATACCACCCTTGATAACTTCTCCAGGTGGTGTGGACTTTACCGTAAGAGCACTAGGAAGTCATTGAAGGGAGCCACAGGGCAGGTTGGCATTCTGGCCCTCACCGGGGACACACTGGGTCAGGGGTGGGGCTTGTTTCCTGTGTAGTGGGAGGACAGGCCATTATCTCCTGTGGGGAATAATGGAAGGTTTGAAGAGCCCCTATGGGGAACAAGGTGAGTGAGTGGGCTTGAGAAAGGAGTAAGTGACTTTTGGGCTTGTGAAAGATGAATATTTAAAATCTGCACCATCAGACATTAGGGAGGGTCTCTAGGGGAACAGCAAAGCACTACACTTCCATAATTATGGTTCAGTGTGTCTCTTATCCTAACAGATTAATAAAAAAAACAAACTCATTGACGTGGAGTTGGATCCGACTCATAGCGACCCTTGGGTTTCCGAGGCAGTATCACTATGGTAGTAATTGCCCAAAACCTTCCTTCTGAGGAGTGGCTGATGGGTTTGAACCGCCAGCCTTCTGGTTAGCAGTCAAATGCCTTAGGCATTACACCACCAGAGCTCCCTAATTTAATTAAAATGCCAATGAAAAAGAGAACAAAAATTGCCAAAACAAATTCCATGGATGATGGATGGTGTGGTGGCCACCCTTCATTCTCATTCTGGGCAAAACTTGGCAGCTTTCTTGTTAACTTCACCACTACCACCAGTTGCTGTCAAATCATTTCCCACTCGTGCCCACCTCCTGTGGCAGAGTAAAGCTGTACTCCACAGGGTTTTCAATGGCTGATTTTTTTGGATGTAGATCATCTGCCCTTTCTTCTGAGGTGCCTCTGGGTGGACTTCAGTTGCCAACCTTTCAGTTAGCAGCTGAGTGGGTTAACCGTTTGCACTACTTCACATATTTTAAATTATTCTTACTTTGAAATTGAAAGCTGAGAGAGGAACACTAAATTATTCCACTGCTCCAGGAAATCAAGGAATTGAGTTGGTGGTAGTGGTGGGGGTGCTAATTTTCCCGAGCTATTTCGCCTTCATCGAGAGGCCACAGTATCAGACCACAGGGTCAGAGGGGAATTCAACCCTGGCAGCACAGAGGGGGAGGCTATGCCCTGGTTGGCTGTGGGGATCTAGTGAGATACATGCATATAAGCTCTGCTCAGATGAGGAATGAGGCCGGAATGGAGGAGCTGGGCAGCTGGTCCAGGATCGGAGAGCTGGAGGTGATAGATTCAGAGCTGTTTTCTGACTCCAAAACCAGAGGTCTTCCTGCCCCAGCAAAGTGTCACCAGAAGTGAGATGCTGAAGACCTGGACAAAGTGGCAGTGAGGCCCTGCTGGTGCATTTAAGGGAATGGGAAGGGGGAGATTTTGTTACATTAGTCATTAGTTTATGTTCATTATACTCCCCTTGGGAGCTCTGGTAGCATAGTGCCTAAGGCACTTGACTGCTAACCAGGAGGCTGGCGGTTCAAACCCATCAGCCACTCCTCGGAAGGAAGGTTGGGCAATCTACTTCTGTAGTTATGTGACTCGATGGCACATAACAACAAACAACGTACTCCCTTAGATGAGGGCCTTCTCAGGGGAGCAGGGGTAGAATAACCCACTTTCTGACCATCTCTAGAGGTGTACTGGTTACTGCAGATAAGAAGTACCACGTAATGGTTTGAAATGACTAGGTACAGTTACTGCTATGGCAAGGCCAAATTCTGGGCCTAGTGGGTCTTTTGCGAGGTTGGACCTGCACCGAGCCAGCTTTTCCAGCCGGCTCAGTGAGGGGGCTGGTCACAGAGAGGAAGCCCAGCACAGGGAGAGAAAACCTTTTAAGATTTCACTCCAAACCCAGATCAATGTGGCCTCCTTTCTGGAGAAGGTAGGCATGCTTAACGGCTGAGTGTTTGACTTCGCCTTCCTTCTCTCAGAACTTTCATCCTTTGTGCAGGTATGTACCCTTTAGCTGCAGCAACCCAGGAGGCGGAGAGCGGCCAGAAGCTGACTCATTTACTGAACGCCGTGACCGATGCTCTGGTCTGGGTGATCGCCAAGAGCGGCATCTCCTCCCAGCAACAGTCTATCCGCCTGGCTCACCTCCTGATGCTTCTTTCTCACATCAGGCATGCCAGGTACTAGCCCTGTAGGAGCTGCCCCGCTG
Source organism: Orycteropus afer afer (assembly GCF_000298275.1). Lineage (NCBI taxonomy): Eukaryota > Metazoa > Chordata > Mammalia > Tubulidentata > Orycteropodidae > Orycteropus > Orycteropus afer. The sequence goes on along the minus strand of NW_006921675.1, from coordinate 432,669 downwards.
GGTGCTGGGGGTGTACGTGCTCAGAGGAGGGTGAAGAGCTGTGGGGACAGTGTTTGCAGGTTTGAGGTAGATGAAGTATAATTGCCACCTTTAAAGGCAAGTGAACCCCTGAAAAGGCATGAGGAAGCTTTGTCCACGCATCACCTGTGACCATAGTTCAAAGGCACAGAGTATGCATTGAATGAATGTCAATTACTTTTATTTTTTTGTTGTAATAAATATGTATGTGATGAAACATTAGTCATTTCAGTAACCTTCACATGTACAGTTCAGTGATGGTAATTATGTTCACCAGGATGTTCAATAATCACCTTTGACTGTTCCCAAATTTTTCATCCCTCTTAATCTGTTTTCAGATTTACTGTACAGAACATGCACTATGTGCAGGTGCTGTGCTGGGCCATTGTCCTTGCCCTTGAGTGTAGATTACTGAGGGAGCTGAATGTAAGAACCATAAGGCAAAGGGCTGGGGGAAGGGCTGCTGGTGGTGGGGCGGGGGGCAGACAGGCTCTGTGCAGCAGAGTTGGGAAGACGTCAGAGCTCCCCTGGCTGCCTCACAGGAAAGAACCTTGGCACTTTTTTCCCCATAGTAACAAAGGCATGGAACACCTGCTCAGCATGAAGTGCAAGAACGTGGTTCCAGTCTACGACCTGCTGCTGGAGATGCTGAACGCCCACACGCTCCGGAGCTACACGTCTGCGGGGTCTGAGTGCAGTCTCACAGAGGAGAGGAAGACCAAAGAAGGCTGCCAGACCCAGCAGCCTTAGTGATGTCCTACGGCAAACACACCTGCACTGGAGGCCAAAGACTGACTGAACTCTGGCTGCAGTGGGAGCGTGGTTGGAGGCGGCAGGCTTCATTGTCTTTCTATGCTGTGGTGGTCCCTCATTGTTACAGCAGGCTTGGTCACATACCGTTTCTCCCCAACTTCCCTGCCTCCTGTTGAGTTGGGTGAGAAAACCACTTTGTTTCATTGTTATCAGGGGAAACATTTAAATGCAGAGTTTATAATCTGGGTGGCCTCATAGGATCTCAATGTGGTCTCTTTCTTTTATTTCATTTCCATCCCACCCCTTTTGAAAATATCTCCTGAAAAGTTTTGGAACCTTGTGAAAGGTGGGAACCTGACTTGGGAGGGCTATGAAGAGAAGACAGAGAATATGACACACTTAGAGGAAGTGGACTCATCTTTACTGTGCTATAGAAACTACCCTTAAAATAGGGCTTTGTATACTCTTAGATCCACAGTAAATGCCAATGGAAGCAGCAGTCAAGAAACCACATGTATTGCCTTGAGAAGTCTGCCACAAAAGACCTCTTTAAAGTGTTAAAAAGCAAAGATGAGGACTAAGGTGTGCTTGACCCAAGCCATGGTATTTTCAATAGCCTCATAGACATGTGAGAGCTGGACAATGAATAAAGAAGACCACAGAAGAATGAATGCATTTGAATTGTGATGCTGGCAAAGAACGTTGAATATACCATGGGATGCCAGAAGAACATACAAATCTCTTGGAAGAAGTACAGCCAGAATGCTCATTAGAAGTGAGAATGGCCAGACTTTGTCTCTCATTCTTTGGTCATGTTATCAGGGGGACCTACCCCCTGGAGAAGGACAGCATGCTTGGTAAAGGGTCAATGAAAAAGAGGAAGACCTCAGGATAGATTGACAGTGACTGCAACAATGGGCTCAAACAGTTGTGAGGCTGGTGCGTGACTGGGCAGTGTTTGTTCTGTTGTATTCAACTGCACCTAAAAAGAACATTCTTCTCTGGACCACTTGATTGTAGGATTGAAAATCACAATGCCAATCAACTGAGTAGCTTGATACCTACCTCACAGGCCCGTGAGGACTGGTGTCACATATTACTGTGATTCTGTCAAAGCCCAGAGGGATATGACTTAGGCAGCAGGTAGCCACATTGGGACAGTCTTCTCCCAGATCGTGCTGTCATGTTAACAAAAATTCTTCTCTCGATTTACATTCATAGAACCTGATGGCATGTTGGGGGAGGCATCACATTCATGAAGATTGTGGTGGATTTGAATCTTCCAGTCCCTGCCACTGCCCTTCCTTAAAGTTCTGTTGTTCCAAGGGGCCCAGGATGGAGAAAGGTTGAGGGTTTTCAGGATTGGTGTTCTCTCTGGTCAGTGCAAGGAGCCCTGGTGGTACAGTAGTTAAAGCACTTTGCTGCCAACCAAAAGGTCGGCAGTTTGAACCCACCAAGCTGCTCCCTAGGAGAAAGATGTAGAAGTTTGCTTCCAGAAAGATTGCAGCCTTGGGAACCCTATGGGGCAGTTCTGCTCTCTCCGAGAGGGGTGCCATGCGTTGGAAAGGACTCAACAGCAATGTTTCTTTTCTTTTTTTCTGGTCAGTGCAGATCACAGCAGAGGGTAGTAGCCACCACCATCATGTCATCCATCAGAGGAGACAAGGGCACTTCCAGCCATGGACGTGCAAGGGATACTGATCTTTGGAGGGGAGAATAGCTATAAACACGCCAGGGTGTCAACTTACTGACCAAATTGTATAGATTTTGATGAAAACAGAGCTTAAGCAAGACCTAGTTTGTGAACTCAACTTAAAGGGATTATTTTAGGGTAATTATTTATAGTAAGAAAGAATTCTTTTACACCCTAGTTCTGTTTAAAAATATTTTCATACCAGAACATTTATATGATGGGTTAAGTGAAATAGAAACTTAGTAAAATATTAGGCAATCTATTTCCATAGAGATACTGCCTCGGAAACCCAAGGAGGGGTCGCTATGAGTCAGAATCAACTCCATAGCAGTAGGTTTGGTTTTTGGTTTATTCCAAATGGAAAAGAAACAGGACATGATGATAACCTGTCACCGTTAAGTTGATTTAGACACATAACCACCTCTGAAATCATAACTTTAACTTGCTTTTTTAAAATTAAAATTTTTATACAAATTTTCGGGAACATAAAGAATGCACAAAGAGAGTTACATCTTTACTTTGGTAATGAACAATTAAATAATTATGTTTGATTTTTATGGTAATGTTCTAAAAAGGTACCTTGTGATACGAGATTAAATAAGAAAATTAAATATTTTCTTTCTGAAACTAGGCTTACTTTGCTGGCACATTCTATTTTGAAATGAAATATTTTTATTTAGAAATATTTGACACATTTCATTAACTTGCTAAATTTTTTTTAAAGGTTATGTGAAGGAAATGATAAAATAACACATTATTTAGTTCTTAAAAATATTTGTGTAACACTTACTATGTGCCAGACAGAGTTTTCAGTGCCTCACACATTCATATTTTATCCCTATAAAAACCAGTGTCACCCTGATTTCTCAGCTGTGGACATTTGAGAGTGTAGAAGCAAACCCATTCAAGGCCACATGGGCTAAATGATAGAGCTGCACACAGTCCAGCTGCAGAAACTGACCATGCAACAATTCAGCTAGTTAAAAAAATATATTTTTAAAGAAAAACTATATTTAAACTGCATAATACATTCCTCAAATGCAATCTGTTATGTATGACTGGTTAAGTGGGTTTGGGGTCCACTTTTGGCATTGCACTGGAGTTTCCAGAATACCCCTGCAGACACAGTAACAGCTTGCAAACGTCTGACATAAAAGTTCAAGGCCATCTTTTATACATATGTATATTAAAAGCCCAAAGTGGTAAACTGTCCTGCTCAAGACCCTAACACTACTCACGGCAAAGCTTGACCCAGGATTCGAGTGCTCTGCCTGCCGGCGGGCCTTACTCTGCAGTAGGACTCGTTTCTGTGAGTACACTTCTTGAGCCGAATGGAGATGGCCATCTTGTTGCACCTTTAGATTCTGTCTGCTCAGTGGTGTCTGCGGAACTTTTACAGGACAGCAGTGGTGACAGATGGAAAAAACAATTTTATTGTTCCCGTCTCCCCGTCCCAGGCATGTAAGCTAATGGGCATAGCTATCACCTCCTATCTGCTATTGCTTTCCCAAATGCATTTGAGTATATTCCTTAGAAATTTACCCATGTAAAATTGTCACATCTTAGGCACTTGATGCTTTCCTGTGGAGTTTGGTATACAACAGTGTGAAAACACATGCCACTTAGTCTTTACAGCTTTCAAAGTCCCTGGAATTTCAGCTTCAGTGGCAGCTCTTAATATGTGCATCGTTTCTGAAATAAATGATCTTCTTTTCACCCTTTTTGTTGCTTTGGAGTCAAGCATCTGTTTTGTTTGTATCATTCCAAGGATCCTATTCCCTGTGGGCCATTGTTATACAATGGTGGGTTTCCTCTGTGGGCAAAGGTTTGAGATGTCAGCTGTGCCCAGCACAGCTCCTGGTATTACCAACACCACACTGCTGGATTTGGTTTTCTGGGTTGGGTATCTAAATGCCACGACTCTTGGGCCTGTGTACCTCAGAGCCTCTGATTTGTCATTGTTTCAGATGAATGCTTTGTACCATTAAACCAATTTGTTGTTGACCATCACAAAGCTTTTAAATTGGGACCTTAGAAATGAGATCGCTGTTGTGTGAAAGCAGATTTTGAGTTCTGCTTTCCATCCCTCCAGGTAGTACTTTTTCCTTGTTCTCTCCCTTTAATGTTTATAGTACCACTGCAGAAAGAAGTTTAACATGATAAAAGCTAAATAACATGTTTTCCATAATTTTGGTTTTAAACATGTATTTGTTGGGTGCTTTCAGTAATTAGGGTAACTAGTCAGTGTCCACATTCTATTGTTTCTATTTCAGATCACAGAGCTTCTTGAGAGTTTGATGAAAACCTGGGACAAGACACATAAACACAAATGCTTGTGTACAGTTTTGGCAGAGTTAAGAACCTGTCTTAATCTAAGGCTTTTTTTTTGGTAAAAGTTATTTATTCATTCATTAATTCACTAAGTATAAATGCACGCACACACACACACATTTTAAGTGCCAGGCATAGTGCTAGGTGGTAGTGTTTCACTAATAAGCAAGATGATATATTTACAGACTAAGAGTTCAGTAAGTCAATGTTCTGCTTCCCCTAGAGTATCCATCTTTAAAGTGTCTTCTCAGATTGCAGAATAAAAGGGTCAGCACATTATGAGGGGACTCTGACAGCAGGTACTGTGGCTGGGGTTGGGGGTGTTTTGAGGATTGACAAGGACCACTTGCCTCTCCTACAAGGTGGATCAAGGAGTTAGGATCCCAGAGCTGTGGAGGATCTTCTTCCTGGAAGAGGTTACCAGTCATCCACATAGCATGCCCTCCAGGCCAACCCATTTGCTATTGTTTAACCAGGCTTTGAATTTGGGCTTCTATTCATTGAACAGTCTAAGGCTTTTTGAAATAGAAACACATGTAATCTTTCATCAGCTCCTCCTACACTTACAGGCACCAGTGGTGAAGTAAAATGCAGACTACAGAAAATGAAAGTTAGGGTATGCGGGGGAGCTCTGGTAGCATAGTGCCTAAGGCACTTGACTGCTAACCAGGAGGCTGGCGGTTCAAACCCACCAGCCACTCTGCGGAAGGAAGACAGGGCAATCTATTTCCATAAAGATTTACTGCCTCAGAATCCCAATGGGGGTCAAGCGTAATTGACTTATGGGGTTATTAAAGAAAACCTGTTTCATATGTTCTGAGGAGGTTTACTGAAGTTACTGATTTGCCCTGTTTACATAACTTTAGGTATTTTCTTTCCTCCTTATTTCCCTAACTTCAGCCAAACCCTTCTCTCTCCCCTACTCCCAGTCTGAACAAAATGGCCCTAATCACAACCATAACCTTAGTGAATCACTTGCTCATTGCATTGGTCTATCTCCTTTCAAAAAGTTTGCAGTTTTTGGTCTCCATGGAGTCGGGACTCAGACTTAGCTCTCTGTCCCCACTGTGACAGTCCCCTTTCCCTGCAACTACAAGGTTCACTTCCCTTAGTCTCCTCCCCTCCTTTACTGTTTGGTTTGCTAATGTGGAGTTGATTCTGACTCATGCAACCCCAGGTGTGCAGAGCAGAACTGCTCCCTAGGGTTTTCAAGGCTGTGACCTTTTGGAAGCAGTCTGCCAGGCCTTATCTCCAAGCCACCTGTAGGTGGGTTTGAACTGCCAACCTTTTGGTTAGAAGTCCAGCACTTAACCATTTTCACTACCCAGGGACTCGCTCTTTACTAGATCCTTTTGAATAAAAGTAATCCTTGCCTGCTTTAATATTGTCTGGTGTAAGTTTTTCATTGATAAATGGAAAGCTGATGGCCTTGTCTGTACCATTTGTTAGACACCTGATTACCTAATAATTGCCTCTGGAGAGAGATGGGAATAAAAAATACTGGGTGAACGATCCTTCCCTTTGTGTCCAGGTGTACAAATACGGCTCACTTTGTGCCCTGCTGTCCGTAGGGCTCGCTATAGCATGTGAAGGTGCCACACTGAGTCATTTACATATACAAAGCACCAGTAATTCTGAACAACGTTAAATGAAAAGACTATAATACTTAGTTTATAATTAAAACCAATTAAAAAAAATAATAAAAATAAAACAATTCTAAGCTTTGTAATATAAACCAGTACAATGCTAAGCTTTGTAATATAAACCAGTACAACAGTTTGGCTAATGTAAAAAATTTTTTTTAATCAGAAACATCTGAGTTGTACATACCACAAACATCTTCAAGTTTCTGTACCAATTCCCCGTAGCCAAACAGTTCAACAAAACTTGAAGCATCATTTTAAATGTGAAAAGTCTTACAAAATTAACTTACAAAAACATCCCTATCAAGTCTGTAGTTTGGCATTTACTGTACATTTAGTCAAAAGCTCAAGCTAAAATTCTGATTTCTTTTTTTTTTTTTAAAAAATCAAAGTTTACATTGTTCGTACAGATTCAGCATTGTTAAAAAATATGCACAATAACCACATCCATGCAATATAATTTCTTTAAAAATTTAAGCAATATAAAAGAGCAGACCTAAGTAATGAACAGAACATTTTGGTTTATCACCAGTAGCTCAAAGATTGCTAGTGACTAGAAAAAAAATTAATTCTAAACACTTTAAATATGATTGTTTCAGTCAAACAGCAAAGGGTGCATATGAGCTTCTAAACCACTGCTAAAGCAGAATCTGCTGGCTGGTCGCTACCATATATGTGATGAGTGCCACTGCTCACTGACCACAGTAGCAACATGAACGATGGTGTATTACAAACAAATCAGAATTCACAAAGTGCTTGGCTCCTTGGGAAATTGCGTGTTCCAGAGATCCCTAAACTAACCAACTAGCTTTGCAAATCCCCTGGGGGAATAGCTGCACAGGTTCCCTGCCCCAGGGGAAGAACGCCCATCACTTAAAAACCACCCTGGGCTGCAGAGAGGGCTCTCTCACCAGGCTCAGAGGGAGGTGTCTGCAGCATCTCCCAAGACCAAATGCCAAGAGTCACTCACAGGTTGGGCTGGGGACCCACAGGCTGGGCACCGTGGTAAACAGGCTGGTGGTGTGGTGCTGCAGGCCAGGCTGGGCTGCCTACGTGGGGGGTGGCCCGTTGGTGTACCTCAGCATGGGGTAGAAAGACCGAGCGAAGTTGTTGGCCTGTGTGCAGCTGTAGTCCTCTTCAGAGGAGGGCAGCAGGCAGGCCAGGAGCAGCAGCAGCAGCAGCAGCAGCTGCAGGGGCAGCGCCACCCTGAGCACCCGGGAGAAGAAGGAGCGCTGCGGCCGCGAGCCGCCGAGGCCGGGCACCCTGCCGGCAGAGGAGGTTGAAAACTGGTCAGTAGGTTCTGAAAGCAAAATCCACTGACGTTACCTAACCCCTGCTTACGTAAAATAAGAAATCCAGGCCAATAGCTGGGGTTCACTTTTGGAAGCAAAGCCCAGTCCTTTCCAGATGAAAGCAAACCAGAAAGGCAGATTTTATCATGACATTGAGGTGGCATTGGGAAGACTGGTGTGAAAGGGGGGTGACATACTGCTAACTGTAATGTCCTATTACCTGCTGTCCGTCTTGTTCTCGCCATTTGTGGTTCTCTCAGCTCCAAACTGCTGGATAAACATAATACAATGAGTAAACTGAAGATAGTTTAGTCCTGCCAGTGACAAAATGTCCTTTCTTAAATTATAGCTTCCTTAGGTCATCTTCTTGTTAAGCTTTTGAGATTTATTAGTAATACACTGGAGATTAAACTCTATGACGCAGGACAAACATTGGTTTGTTAAACTATTGAGGGTTTCACATTGCAGTTTGTTGATCTGTTTCTAATGGTGAAATGGGAACCCCTTCAACAATGCTAGATGGGCTCTCATCTTTCACGCCCTACTATGATCCCAAAGAAGAGTAAGTAGAAGAAAGTCTTTGAATTAGATCTGCAAAAAGTGGGGGGTTTTTAAATTTTTTTTTATTACACTTTGGAGTAAGCCTTTCTGCTAATTAGGAGGTGAAAGTAGATCTGTGTTGTCATGAAATTTTAATGGGACCTTTGAGTTCCAAGTTCCTGTCATGTCAGTAACTTTAAAAAATAACCACTGTGGCTCTCACAGAAGACGGGCTCTCACCTTCGCTTGGGTAGCTGGCACAGATGCTGCCGAGTGCTGGCCCCCAGGGTCAACCTCGTCAAGGCTGGGCAGAGATGGCTCTGGGTTCTGAAATCCATACCCAAAGTTCAGGTGAGGGTAACGGAAGGCTCTGGATAGTCTCAAGAGCATAAAAACATGCCCCTTGCAGATTCTCCATTGTGCTGCTCCCCCCACCCTCCAGCTTAAATCTTTCTTATAGAGGGGGCTCCTCTGGTGTTCTGCTCCCCCTATTAGCAGAGATATTTCCAGACAAAAGGCAATATAAACTGGGCAAGACCAACCATTTGCATTAAAAACCCATAGCATACTGTGGGGCTAGGGGTGGGGAGACTAAGTTTAGCAGCAGCAAGAGAGAACAGAAAAGGTTGTAGTTCAAAGCAAACTCACCCCAGGTCTCTACTGTGATAACAGTCTTGGTTACACAAGAGGAAGTATATAAGCTCTAGAATGGAGGGAATAGGAGTCCCTGGGTGGTACAAATGGTTAAGTGCTTGACTATTGGCCATAAGGTTGGAGGTTCTAATCCACCCAGAGGTCTCTCGGGAGACAGGCCTGGTTATCTGCTCCTGAAAGGTCTCAGCCTTGAAACCCTATATATAGAGCAGTTCTACTCTGCACACATGGAGTCACCATGAGTCAGGATGGACTTGATGGTAACAAACAAGAACAGGATGGAAGGGATAGGCGTGCGCTGAATTTGGTGAGTCCATGGTCATAAGAAAATGACCAGGAGAGATTGGAAGGGCAGCATCTGCACAGGGAGAAATCTAGACAGGCAGGAATGCATTGGTAAGAAGGACATAGGGAAGGGGTAACCACAGGGAGGAGGTGGGAGGAGAACTGTTACATCTTGGGGATCGTAATTGGTGCTGTGAAATAAAACGCATATGAAATGTTAGAGTGTAAAATGAATCTGCTTTGCAAAATTGCACCCAAATCACAATAAAAAGTTAAAAAGAAAAAATAAGTGAATGGGACAATGAGGTGGACTTGAAACTGTCACATGAGAAAGCGGAAGATGAGTACGTTTGGTATGAAGGCAAGGCAGATAACGGGATTAGAATTGCTTTTTATGGCTCCATACAAAGACCTAGGTACTACTGTTAGCTCCCTTTTACAAAGGACTAAACAGATTCAAAGAGCATCTGTAACTCTTTAAGGCCACCCCTTAGAAAGGAGGGGGCATGAGTGAGACTCCAGCTTATGTCCTCACTCCACAGCAAGGCTGTTACATTGCTTGCCTGTTTGCATCTCATATGATACTGTTCACATTTAAAAGTTCTGAGTGGACTCACCTGGCTTTCCTGCAAAGACATTAAATCTAGGGACACTTGCTCAAGTAACTGTTTGAGTTTCTTCCCAATAACATGCACTTTCTCTTCAGCCTCAATATACTCTTCTCCATGTCCCTTAATAAGAAGGCTGGTTGAAATCTCCTGTAAGGAGTTTACTTGAGGTTGATGTTCTAATAGCTCCTTTTCAAGTTGCTAAAAATAAAAAAAGAGTGTTAAAAAGTTGCTTATCAAAGGGAAGTCAGTGTAGCCAGATGTAGCTTTCTTAGTGCCAGGAAAGTTCTGGAATGAATGATGAGTAGTGTTCAACTCCAGAACCTTTTACTTCTTACATATGCCTGCCTAGCATCATTTAGGTAACCAGTAGGTTATCTCTCTCTCTCCATTCTTTGTTCTTTCTCCTTCTGAAGACACTGTGCTACTAGGCAAGTGAGAGGAAAGAAGGGAGAAATGTTGTGTGGGAAGATCAAGGCCTCATCCACTGCGGCAGGAAGTCAAGGGAAAATCTGAGATCGATAAATTAAGAGATGCCAGTTTAATGAATAATGTAGAGTCTGCAAAACACTGCGTAATGTGGATGAATGTGGATGACATTATACTGAGTGAAATAAATCAATCACAGAGGGACAAATATTGTATTAATCCACTATTATAAAAAGTCAAGGAAAGGTTTATATATGGAAGGAAACTTTCTTTGCTTCTTACCAGGGATGGGAGAGGAGGGGACAGAAAATTGCTAGAAAGGTTTAAAAAAAAAAAAAAGGGAAAAAACAAAAACAACCCAAAGATTATTAGTGGTTACCAGGGGTAGGGGAAGCTTCTGTTTGTGGGGCATTGAGTTTATGCTAATGGTGGTAGAATATTTTGGAGGATAGCAATAATGGTGGCACAACATGAAAAATATCATCTATGTCCCTGAGTTATAAATGTGGAAGTTGTTATGTTGGTTAATGTCTTGTCGTATATGTTTTCACCACAATAAAAGTTAATAATAATAATAATAATAAGTATATTGTATATAGGGAGAGCATCTAAGAAATTTTACACTGCTGTCAGTTGATGATTTGTCCTTAAATTTGTTCTTGGGATCCTACAGCACTAAACAAACAAACAAACGACATTAAAAAAAAAAAAAAAGAAATATCAGTTTGTTGTTGTTGTTGTTATGTGCCGTTGAGTCAGCCCCGACTCATAGCGACCCCTCCTTGGGTTTCTGAGGCAGTATCACTACGGAAGTAGGATTGCCCAACCTTCCTTCTGAGGAGTGGCTGGTGGATTTGAACCACCAGCCTTCTGGTTAGCAGTCAAGTGCCTTAGGCACTATGCTACCAGAGCTCCTAAATATCAGTTTAAGTATACTAATTTAGTAATATGGAGTTATGTATTAGGCGAATCAGTTTGAATAGTTGAGGGGAGTTACCTTACTTGCTGCACAACATGGAAGCCACTGGACACACAATTGAATAATCATATTTAAATTAATTAAAATGAAAAGTTCAATTTCTCAGTCACACTGGCTACATGTGAGGTATTCCATAGTCACATGTGGCTAGTGGCTGCCATAATGGACAGCACAGATACAGAGCATCTCCGTCATCACAGAAAAGTCTATCGGACCATGCTGCTCTAGGGAGTGGAGCTTTACAAAGATTTCAGGACAAATATGGGAGCTCTGGTGGCATAGTGCCTAAGGCATTTGCTAACCAGAAGGCTGGTGGTTCAAATCCACCAGCTGCTCCTTAGAAGGAAGGTTGGATATTCTACTTCCGTAGTGATACCACCTTTGAAACCCAAGGAGGGGTCGCTATGAATTGGATATGACTCTGCGGCAATGGGGGTGTGTGTGTGTGTTAAACAACAGATATGAGTACAAGCTAGAATACCTAGAGGTCTCATTTCGGTTTGTTAGTGAGATAAATAGATGAGATGACAGCTAGCCTCCAAGATGACTTTTTTGTAAAGGGTGTAGAAAACATCCAACTCATCATGGCTGCCAAACAAATAGACACTGTCTCCCCCAAAATGAGCAGTATTCACATGGGGAAAAGTACTTGTATTCAAATGGTCATAAGTATCCCAAGATATGGCTAAACGTCTATGTCTTCAATTTCTGAGTCTTATAAAGACGTGCCGCTCTGCACTGCGGCTCTTCATGCCTGGGAGCTGCTGTGCTACAGAATAGCAAGTGGATGCAACAGACCAAAAACCCCAGAGTCAGGGCCATTGAGTCGACTCATAACAAGCCCCCTTTGGGTTTCTGAGGTGGTAAATCTTTATGGAAGTAGACTGCCCATGTTCCTTCCATGGAGTTTTCATGTTCCTTCCATGTTCCTTCCTTTGGGTTTCTGAGGTGGTAAATCTTTATGGAAGTAGACTGCCCATGTTCCTTCCATGGTGGATTTGAACTGCCAGCCTTCTGGTTAGCAGTCAAATGCCTTAAGCACTATGCCACCAGAGCTCCTTAAGAGGATGCACGGTAGATGCTAATTGGAGGCACTAATGAGGGCTAAATGCATGAGTGCTGCCTCTGACCCACCCACCCCAAGACAAACACCACTTGCGGTTTTTGTTCACAAACGGCAGACTAAGTACTCTTGACTATGGTAGCTGACCGAAGCCAGTGGTGATGTAGCACCCATTAGGAAGAAACTTACCATTAGTGCCTTCTGGCACTCCAGGAGAGCCTGGGGGTCGCCCTTCGCATCAGTGACATGAGCCTTCTGCCTTCGGTTCTCAGCACTTGCTAGCCACAGGAGCAGACTCTGACTCAACTGGTGGAAGTCCTTGAAAAATAATACACGTCACAGAATTGCCTTTTCTTAGATCTACTAAAGAAGAGGTGCTGGAAGGCAGCTGGCTGCTTCTAACCCATCATACTCATTTGCTCTTCTTGTCTTATCCAGTAAGCAAAAGGGCCAGGTTTAAACAAAACGTCAGGCCCCAAAACAAGGAATGGGAAAGCAGGGAAGGGGAGGGCACTTGGCACAGTTCCAGGAGGCAGGATGAATTCTGCGAAACAAAAAGTGCTAACAGAAAAGTGAGGCCCCATTTTTTCGTAATTTATGTAATTACCTACACAAATCACTCTTCGCATTTGCTGATTCAGGGACTCTCGCCCCAACAGGACAGGCTGTGGCTCAGGGGCAGGTCTCCATGCAGGTGTGGAAGTGGACTCACATTGCCTAAGACAGGTCAGAGCTAAACAGCAGTGCACAGCTACCATGCACTGGGTGTTTGCTATGTATCAGGGGCAGAGTTAGGATGGCACGTACTACCTCATTTAGTGAGTTGTTGTTGTTGTTATGTGCTGTTGAGTTGGCCCCAACTCACAGCAACCCTTCCTTGGGTTTCCGAGTTAGTATCACTATGGAAGTAGGTTGGGCAATCTTCCTTTCGAAGAGTGGCTGGTGGGTTTGAACTGCCAGCCTTCTGGTTAGCAGTCCAGTGCCTTAGGTACTATGCTACCAGAACTCCACATTTAGTGAGTAGGTACTAAAATTATCCCCATATTTCAGAGAAAACTAAGTCTAGAAGGTTCAATGAATTGCCCACAGTCACACAGCTACTAAGTTATAGAGTAGGATCAAACCACTCCTGTTTCAGGGACAGATTTCTTAATCACTCTGTTTTCAGGCCTTCCTGGCAAAAGGACAGAGGAGGGGGCAGTGCTGACATGGCATTTCTGACCAACAGGAACATTCGCTAGAACCCTTACTCTGGAGTGGGCCTGGGCAAAGGCAAACATCAGGCCTGAGAGATGGCAGGTAGCCTCTCTTTGGAAACAAGCAGCAAAGCACATGCTTCCTCACACAGGTCACACTTGACTGAGCCCAAGCAGCCTGACTATGATAAAAATATCTGCTTCCCGTATCTCTGTGGGCCCTAAGAGCTTGGCTGCTGCTCCCTGGCTGGGCACAGGCTCTTGGGAGGCCTGGTGCTGAGTCAGCGTACCTGGCACCGCATGAGTGACTTCCTCAAGCCCTCTCTCCAGCTGTCCACGGCACCCTGCGCCGCCTCCCAGTGCAGGCTCAGCTGGTGGAGTCTGTTTTGGAGCTCTCTGGGCTCGGTGCTCTCGGTTTGCAGAAATTCCTTGCTGCTCACGTTGACAGAGACCACTAATGCCTTGTAGGTGTCAAAAGCTTTTAAGATCTCCTACAGCAGAAGGAAAAGATCATGTTGGGCACTCTGAAAATCGTAATGTGGGGTTCACCTCGAACTTCACTAGGGAACAGATCCTCCAAACACTTTCTAAGCTGTGGCCACTGAAGCAAGAGTGACCTTGTCCGTGACTGGCTGGGAAGCATCAGGTGAGGAGCTGCCTTACAAGGTCAGTGAACTTGGCTGCAGGCAAGGCTGGTGTACAGAGGCCTGCCTGCCTCTCTCCAGGCAGCTGACTAGACTGGAGGCGTGCACAGACCCTGGTGATCTCTAGCGCCACGGTTCTTTGGTTGGCTCAATAACATTTTTAGACCAAATTAAAAGTCTTCCAGATAAAATATACCCAGTTATTCTGCATTTGCTCCAAATATCACAGAAATGTTATTTCTTAGGATGAACAGTAACCCGATACACCAGTGCACACAGGAAAATCAAAGTAAAAATATGAAACCAAAGACCAATTGCTGTTGAGCCAATTCTGACTCATGGCTACCCCATGCATGTCAGAGTTGAACTGTGCTCCACAAGGTGGCTTTATATACTTATTTATTTTTTAAACGATGGATTTCCATTTGACAATCCATACGCATTCTGTTTTGTGACATTTACTATAATCCCACTCTTCCTACTTCTTTCCTGCACCCACCCCTTCCCTTTGTCCTTCCTTGCCATCTCCTCCTGCCTTCCTAGCTTTATCCCTGGGCAAATGCTGTCCTCTTGACCTCATATACATGATTGGTCTAATGAGTGCATGCCCTCCTGATATTAGTGTTCACCTTACAGACCTATCATCTGGCTGACAGTTGAGTCACAAGGCTTAAGTTTAATTCCTAGCTTGAAGAGTGTCTAAGGGCCATAGTTTTGGGGGTTCCACCAGTTCTCATCAGACCAGTAAGCATGGTCTTTTTTATGATTTTGAGTTTTGTTGCACATTTTCCCCTACTCTATCTGGGAGCTCTTACTGCGGCCCCTTTTAGAGTCATCAGCAATGGTAACCAGGCACCCTCTAGTTCTTCTGGTTTGAGGGTCATGGAGTCTGGGATTCACATGCTCCAGGAGTACTTTGGACTAATTGTTTCCTGTGTCTTTGATTTTCTTCACTCTTCTTTGCTCCAGACAGGGAAAGACCAATAGTTGCCTGAGATGGCCATTTACAAACTTTTAAGACCCCAGTCACTATGCTCCAAAGTAGGATGTGGATCATTGTCTTTGTGGACTATATTATGCCAATTGACCTTAGACTATGGTCCTGAGCCTCCATACCCAGCGACTCATTCCCTCAAGGTGTCTGGTTATGATTAAGACCTTTTCGTAACTGTCCCCTGTATGCTCTACTACATCCATGGATGTATTTGCAGCACATATAAATACAAAGGTAGAGATAACCTCAGTCACACTGGCATATATTCATGGGTGTGGTCCCATTCGCCTTGCCATCCCTGTTCAGATGATCTATCTATGTATCTACTCGAAAATTACTGTTATTACTCTTATTACAAGATTGTGTATGTAACAGTGTTCACCTCTGCTGCCTTTAACTCTTGTGCTTTCCCTTCCATAGAGGTTTCGATGGCCGATTATTTGGAAGTAGATCAGGAGGCCTTTCTCTGGAGGCATCCCTGGGTGGACTCAAAGTGCCAGCCTTCCAGTTAGCAGCCAAATGTGTTGACTACACCACTCAGAGAGTCCAAAAATACGAAGAGTGCTTGGAGACTCCAGACCCTGGCTCTGGGTTCTCTCAGAGCTCATGCTCAGAGAACCCCCAAAGTACAGGGCTCAAACTGCCATTCCCCTGCTCCTTGCCAGTCCCAGCAGGGCAGGGGCTCATTCTGTGGGTGAAGACATCCTAAGTGCATAATAGGGTAACCAGATCAGGTCACAGCATTCACCAGTGATAAGCTAGTCGTCCCACCTCCTACCCTTCCAAGATGTTCCATCACTCATTCTGACTGGGACTGTCACATACATTGGAAGGGTGGTTTTAAGTCAGTGTTAAGGGAAAACATGCCTAGGGCCTACAGATGCCTCTGAAGCCTGACCCTCCCAGCTTTGAGCATCATTTGAAAAAAAAAAAAAAAAAAGAAAAAAATCTTCTACATGAAAAAAATCTGCATCTATGTCATTGCCAGGGACAGAAGAGCAATGGACCAGGCAGGACCCGACCACACACCATTTGCAAGGCTTCTCTAATGCCACAAATGTGTTCTGAATTCTTCTTTCCCTTCACACCTTCAACTCACCTTCAGTTTCTTCACTCTGAGTTCTACTTCTTGGATATTGGAGGGGGCTATTGCCATCTTTAATGTTTCTAGTTCTGCTTCAGTATTTCTCAGCCAAGTGGTGATGTCATTGATATCAGAGTTCAGCTGCTGCAAGTTTTGTTTTATTCTAAGTTTGCTGTGAAGTTCTTGTGGTTGAATCGCCTCCCATCTGTCAAAGGCACCTGGAATAAGCAGCTGACAATTAAAAAACAGCAAAAATGCAAACACATTTCTCTGCTCCCAATTAACTGGGGGTCAGAGTGATGAAAACCTTGTGGGAGGAACAGGATTTGGGAGTTCTCTCTTTGCCTGGAGTATGAAATGGCACCTCCCCTGACTCAGGCTCTGGTTCAAGGCCTGTGCCACAACACTCCCACCAAGGCTGGAATGAGGCAGGTGGGTGGTAGGAAACCCAGCTTGTTGCCAATATGTGGTAGGTCTCAAGTTCAGCATTTCAGTTCTTACTGTTTTTAAGGTGTTTTCTCCTTTACTCTGTGAATAATCAGATCAGGGGGAGCTCTGGTGGCGTAGCGTCTAAGGCATCTGACTGCTGACCAGAAGGCTGGCGGTTCAAACACACCAGACGCTCCTCGGAAGGAAGATCGGGCACTCTTCTTCCATAGTTCCTCAGAAACCCAAGGAGGGGTAGCTCTGAGTCAGATCAGACTCGATGGCAGTGAGTCTGGTTTGGTTTTTGGTTTAGTCAGATCAGGGCTATCAGCTGTAGTTTAGACTTAATGGATGTTCCTCAGTTAACACTTTTATAATCAATGAACTGGTCTCATGAAGAGACCCCTATCACAACTCTTTTCATCATCTTCATGTCTGATCTTTATACACAAGTGAAGTCATTAAAACATGCACTTCATCATATGAGGCTCATTTTGCCAATATTTAAAGAATACTTTTGAACATAAAGTGAACAGTCTGAATTAGGTCATATATACAGGTCAGCTGGTTCTAAAATAATACTCCTGTAGAGTAAGTGCAACAGTTTTTGTGAATTATATAGTTGGTTAATTCCTAATTAATATTCTATTGAGCAACACATTCAAATAAATGCCCAACTAACCTAAAAAAACATACCCCACGTCTCTTAACAACTGCCTACTTTCAACTATACCTGACTGCTGCCCAGTTAGACCGGCCAGCCTGTGCTCTTCCTGCTGGGCGCCGCTGTTCAGGGCTCTTGGGCCTTCTTTGCCAACATCAGTGCCGGAAGGTAATAGCAGCTTTGCCTAGAGGGAAACAAATTTTAAGTTATGATTGAAAGATGAAATACCAATTTCAATGCCATTTTAAATGTCTGAAGAACAACTTGGCTCATATGAACAGGTAAGAAATCAAGATACGGGACTTTTCTCTTTGGAGGGTGACTTGCTAGTGTTTCAGAGGCACTCCAGTGTATGGGCAGCATTTAAAGCAAGCAGAGCTAATGGCAGAAATAAAGCCTTGGCAACAGCCCACAAAGGGGGAAGCAGATGAGATGTCAATGACAGGGATAAAATGGCCTTTTTAAATGCTTCCTAACACTTCTCAAGCGAACCATGCATAAAGAGTTAAAAACAACTGTTGAGCTTACCAGGCTGATACTGTGTTAGCACTTTTACACTGTCACAGTGTTTTACAGAATTTTAGTTAGCCCTCCCAGTCACTCTGTAGAGGTGGTTGGCATTATTATCACCGGGAATCGGAAACAGAGGAGAGATCCGTCTCCCAAGGTCATTCATTACCAAGTGTTTATGTTTCACTGCACATATTGACTCTTCTGTTATCACAGAACTGATGGGGCTATTATCTCAGGCCTTTCCAAAAATAAATGTATCCTTTTTTTTTTTTTTTAAAGAAAAGCCATCCTTCTTTGGCTTGTGTCCATATGGCCTATTTGTGTGGAACGAAAAAAATAAAAAACTCTTCAGATTTGTGGTGACACACCTGGTTTCAGACACAATAAAAGGGCTGGGCTCCTGAAACTAGCCAGGTGAGGAGCACAAGTGTAATTGCTGAGAGCAGCCAAACCACGAGGGCCCTGGTCAGAAAGCAAAGGTCTGGGGCTGGGTCTGTGTCCTCTAGGCTGAGGTCTTACTCTGCACAACAGAGGGCACAGACTCGCTTGCTAAGCCAGAGGAAGAGTTTCTGAATTGGGCATGGCCAACTCATCAACTAATTCAGATTTGACCATGTCCAATTATGTAGCAAAATTCACTCCAAGACACACCAGAGCTCCTTACAACACCACAACAGACACAGAGGGCAGTTTGAGGACCAGTCCAGTGATGCTTACATTGCTTTTGCTTTCTCTAAAAGATGACACCAAAAATCAAAGAGACATTTAAATTTCCACTCATTGCTAATTCTCTGTCCTGTGAATGATCTGAGGCCAGCATTAAGCCCAGGGCAGCTTCCCCTCAACAGTTGCTTCAGAGCATGCCCATGGAGTCCTGTTGCCTGAAAAAACGTAACTCTGGAGGTGTGTTCACAGTTACACACAACAATGACCTACAACCCCAAACCAGACCCACTGCTGTTGAGTCAACTCTGACTCATAACGACCCTATGATAGTAGTCGTAATGATGATTACTCCTGAGGGCTGCCTTTGTACTAAGCACTTTATTTGGAACCTTGATACGTTAATCCTAACAATAATTACATGAAGTAGGTTTATCCGTAGTTGAAGAAACCCAGCCTTACAGAGTTAAAGCAAAGAGTGTCAGGCCCCAAAACAATTTAATGGTAGGTCTAGGTATCAACCCACATCTATCACAGAACACCGTCACTTTTTTTGAATATAAAGTCGTGATTTTTTCAGTAGGACGTGGAGTCAAAATATCAATGTCGTAAAGGCTTGAGACTCAGGAGCTGTTCTGGGGCATCGGCATTTCACTTCACCATCAGCACCGGGGACTGACTCGATGGTAGTCACTTCTGTCGTAGCATCCAACACCCACAGGTGGTTTTGGGCCAGAAACTTATCTATAAATCTAGTCAGTTCTGGCAGGGCTGATGAGACCAGGCCCAAGAGTATGAACAGCTCAGCACAGATAATTGTCACCATGGAAAAACCTACTCAAAACATGAGGCTGGGGAGTGAGCACACACAGTATATATACCAAAATCTCTCTCTCTCTCTTTTTTAAAACTATTACTCACGCACTTGTGTTATATTACACCTAGTGGGGTCGAGACTTACGTAGGCTGGTTTATAAGGTGTGCTGGAATCTGAGGGGATGGGCGGTATGTTCCTATCACCTTCCATTTGTTTGTAGTGACGCTCAGGACAGGAAGGGCTGTCAGGAACATGCCATGAGTGCCCATCAGAAATTGATTTACCTGAAACAAAAAATACAAGTGACAGTCCATTCTCTTTAACCAAACAATTCATATTTAGTTACAGACAAAAAAAGATCATGGGTAATGCGGCATCAGGTTATAGTATAAAAATGAGGTGTGCAGCTTTTCTTGCAAAGCATGCATGTTTGCAAAATGTCAGTATGTCCCAGAAGGCAATGAAATGAGAGACATGCAACTGAGTGACATTATGCCTTCACTAAATGGGTTCACAATGGGGCACAACAAACATGTAATTTGCGGCAGGATGAGTGGCGTTTTGGAGATGGGTTTCTGATGGTGGTGACAATGGGCTGCAAGGCTGGGGCTGGGGGCCAAGAGGACGGAAAGCCTTCCAGGTGTGAGGGGAAGACAGACTTGGGAACTAAAGGGCTGCTCATGGCTCTACCCCACCACTGCAGATGGGGTGGTCCAGAGAAGAAAGCTTGGAACTACAAATCAAGGAAAGGAAGAATGCTTCCACCATACATACAAGAAGACCTCTACTTTCACCCACCTACTCCTTCTTTTCCCAGGAAATCACCATAAGCAAGGAAATACCTCCAAACCAAGCTACCATGAAGAAAGCTCGGCCCAGGCCTTTAGTCAGATGGAGAAAAAACTTAAAAATGCACCATGAAAAATTCCCTTCTGCACAGGCCTGAGGGGGAGGTGAGGGATGGCTCGAGACCGCTTGGTTGGGCGGGGTTTTGTAACAAGCACGCAGGTATGTGTGAGTATGGCAGTGTAAATACACCATGACACAGGACCAAGGCGCATGGTGTCCACAGAAGGCGGAGGTCAGACACAACATGGAGAGAGGTTTAGGATGCAGTGTGTGCTGCAGGGTGCTGCCATGTTGAGACACATGCACGGGCAGGGGCCTACCAGATGACGCTTTCAAAGATTTTGTGGTCATTTTAAGATAGGCCTCAGGATTTTCAGGGATTTCTACATCTGAAAAAGAATAATGTCATTTTCCTTACTGGAGGAGCATGTAGATTAATGCCCAAGTATTATGTTAAGACAGTAGACACATTGTCAGCAGGAAGGAGAAAATCAACTACCCTTTATCTTTCAACAGAAAAGATTTAAAAAACCAGAAGGATTTCTCAGCCAACTCCGAATGTCCGAAGCGGTAGGGGCGGGGGGGAGCCCGTCGAAAGAATGGAAGCCCTCAGTCTACCGATGCTGTGAAGTCTCAATGAACAGGCTCACTGATGAGTCATCTCCCCAACATCTGGAGCCAGTGACAGCCGTAACATCTCAGTGTGATTTCACTTCTTTTCTCCTTTTACTCTGCCTGTCATGGGAGGGAGCCAACTCTCAGCTAACAGCCCAGTGGGCAGCACAGAACATAGGAAGCCACACAAAGCCTGGATCAGCCACAAGCTGGAGGATGGATTCTTGATCACTGAGAGCTGGCTGAGCTGCTAGGGTGCTGAAAACATAGCCCAAGGGGTCAACTTCAAGGCCGTTACCTGACAACGCACTGTAGTACGGGCCCTCCTCATCTTCTTCGTGAGAAGAGGAGCCCCCCACATCACCGGTGTGATCCCACTCCAGAGGGATGGAGTCCACACTGACAGGGGTCTCACAGCCAGACCGTTCGTGCCCTGCTGTTGGGGGCACGAGATGGCAAAGGGACTGAGGGGACGAGGGCTCCTCGCTCTCGCCCCTCTTATGCCAAGAATCACTGCGGATCTCTCTGGAGTCTTCCATGTCTGTTTCATTCTCAGAGGCCTCCTTTTCATCTTCCAAGCCCTAAACAGGATTATCCAGTTTTAGAAATAACCAAATCATAGGCTATTAGAGCTGTAAGGAGCGTGAGAATTCAGCCCGCCCAGCAGTTCCTACAAATGGCTGCCATCCCCATTTGTAAGGCAGATTAAAAAAGAATCGGAGTCCTGGGCCCATTCCAGGTTGGAATAGTCCTTCCAATCTAGCTACTCTGGAGTGGGGAACTAGAATCTGGATTTTCCCAAAACTCCAAATTTCCTCCTAAGGAAAAAATTCATATTTGATAATCTAAGTCGAATGAGTTTATCTAGAAATAAGAAAATGGAGGCCAAAGTTCCACAGATGGTTAATGGCAGGAACCAAGAACCAAAAAACACAAAAAAGGACACTAGAGCATTCTGGATTAGAGTCACACCTTTCAGGACCACATCCCCCCAGCTCACTCTTTCAAATCCCCCCCATCTTATTGTTCAGGGCCTATATTCACCCTGAGCTGTAGTGCTTCTGTAAAGAGCTACATTTGAAAATGAGGGTAATTTCTGAAGCTCTTTCTGATGAAGAAATAACTACACTTGAAATTGACCAGTGGGGTACACATACATGAAAAGAAAATGTGGCCAGTGCTACTGGTCAATGTTGTCCTTACATAACGCTTTTGGCACACAAAGGCTGTGAACTTTGAATAACAGCCTTAACTCCATTTGGAGTTCCCAAAAGTTCTTTTGTCAAAGGAAAGATGAAAGTTGCTTTCAAAAGCAGTGCTTTTGACATTTCAAAGGTGAGAACAAAGTACCAGAAAGGCATGACTACTCAAAGCTCCCTGACACTAAGATGAAAGAAAAGGCAAACATACTTCCAAGTTAAGCAAAACCAGAACAGTCATTACACTTGATTCTAGAGGTACTGCCACATGTTAGGAAAACCCTGTCCTGAAGAAGACACTGAAAACAGGGAATAGAACTTTCAGAAGTGCCATCCTTTCCTCTGGGTTTTGGGAATAATAAGCAATTGTGATGGGGTACCAGTAGCTCTATATTCTAGAAAGTGGGAATAAAGAATTTCAAAATAGGTTTTCTAACATAAAATAAACCACAGCCATTACAAGGTAAGTTTCCCAGTGCTTTAAAAGTGTAATCGAATATAAACTGAGTGGCCCAGAAGCCCTCTGTGGGACGCGTTCCCCTTACCGGAGCGTGGGAGGTTAGCCGCCGGTGGAACCGGGAGACCCTGCCGAACACCTCCTGACAGTAACGGTGGAGCTCTTCCAATTCGTCTTCAATCAGTACAGCGTCTAGGGGCTCACTCTTTTGAATTAGCTGCTCCCCAAAAACTATAAGCTGATCAATCTTGTTGGTATTTAATGTAATTTCCTGTTGGAAACCCTATTTAGAATATGAGAAAGAAAGACTTCAAAAAGAGAAATTTCCCTGGGGGTCTTGAGAATTTGTTTCTCATGCACCACTGTAGAAAAAAAGAATCAAAATGCCATTATTGCTTTGTTCCTTCTAGTACTCTAGCTTCATCAATTTTTAACTAAGTGACAATGAATATTTAATAACTTAATACATCTGTC
Organism: Orycteropus afer afer; assembly: GCF_000298275.1. NCBI lineage: Eukaryota > Metazoa > Chordata > Mammalia > Tubulidentata > Orycteropodidae > Orycteropus > Orycteropus afer. The sequence continues at coordinate 409,786 of NW_006921675.1, read as the reverse complement.
CACATATTTTTTCCTCTTCCTTCTGGGCACTGCATTGGCTTTTCCAATTAAAATGTTTCTTAAAGCTTAATGAGGATGGACATTTAGAGTTGCTGGGTTTGAGGAAGAGACTGTGTCTTATCAATGATTGATGGAAGCAGAAAATTTCCCACAATAAGCCACCAATGGGCATTCACTTCTGCCGATGCAATGTGAAATTCATTGGTTCCATACATACTACTGTTTAGGCAAGGCAAATTTCCATTTTGCATCCTCTTCTCAAATCTGACCAAGGAGGAAATTATAGCAAGATTACGGTCTCTAGGAGGTGCAAACGGTTAACATGCTCTGCTGCTAAGAGGCTCAAGGTTCAAGTCCACCCAACGGCACTTACAAAGAAAGGCCTGGCAACCTACTTCTGAAAAAATCAGCCACTGAACACCGTGTGGGGCACAGTTCCACTCTGATACACAAGGGTCGCCATGAGTCAGAACTAACTCAATAGAAATTGGTTACTGGTTTTACACTGTAGTATGGACATTCATAACAGTGAGAGAGCAGAGAATATCTGCCTTGGCCCCACTGCTGATAGAGATTTTACTCTACTACACCAAGTGTTTATTAGAGAAACAGCATCTTAAGACATTCTCTTTGGAGCCAGTGATTGATTAAAAAATGACAAAGAGAAAAAGAAGCCTCGTGACAATGATCTTTCAGCTGTGAGGAGTAGGATCCTTGCTCATGAGAATCTAGCAGTACACAGCTGGGACTCAGCCCGGCTGCTCTTACAGTTCTGGAATGTGGTCTCAGGGTATCAGGTGATATTTGTACATGGCCAGTTTTCCTCTGCAAAGATGCATTCTTTGAAGAGGAGCAAAGGTAGCAGCCCTTACATTCAGTTGGCGCATCTTGTCATCTGCATCGCTCTCAGAGAAGTGCTCCACGTTGGTCAGCTGTAGGTCCATCTCAGTGAGCCACACCAGAATGCTCTCCCTGGTCCCCTCAAATTCCTCCCTCTGGTTGGTGAAATGCTATGAAAGGGGGAGAAAAAAATCACATCTGTGTTGACTGGGGAACGAGAGTTCAGGTAGACAGCAAGGTCACTTGAGGCCCAAAGGAGAGGGTTCCCAGAGTACCTGGGAGATAAACCTGTCTCCGGGGCAACCCAGGAGGACTGCAAAATGCCATTTTTACGGGGCAGAGGGGGTCAGGAGCCTGGGTCTGGTCCTGGCTGTATGATACTGAACAAGTTCTCGGAGCCTCAGCTTCTTCACCAGCAAAGGAGGAGAGGGGGTGACGAGATGATCTCTAAGGTCTATGTGGCATTCATAATACTATCTAATTCTCTAGTCTAACTCAGTGACTTTTTTTTTTTTTTTTAGGTATGAAACTTTTTAGAAAAACAATATTTTCATTATGCTCTTAAAGTTTACACAGCAAATTAGGTTCCTGTTTAATAATTCCAATACATATTGTTTAGTGACATAGGTTACATTTTTCACAAGGTCAACATTCTTGTGATTTATCTTCTGGTTGTTCCATTTCCATTAATCTAGCTTCCCTGCTTCCCCTTCTCATCTTTGCTTAAATGTTAACTGTTTGGTCTCATATAGATGATTTTTTTTTTTTAAATACAAGAGCACCAAACCAAACCAACTGCCACTGAATCAATTCTGATACTGTACTCACTAAATCAGTGATTTTTCTGAACCTTTCCTTTGAGGAACTCCTTTAGGAGTCCAAGCCAGGCACTTTTGCCTGTTTTTACCCATTAGTCTTTGCAGAAGCTTTTGCTAGACAGAAGCATTTAGTAGCTTCAAGATAGAAAAAACTGGTCTCAGGGTTGAGCTTGGCCTGGTGCCTCAATGGCCACATTAGTGCAATCTGGAATGTGTTCCCTCAGAAAAAGAAGACCTGAGGAGTCGATTTATCACCTCCACAGAAGGATGCCTCTTGGGTTACCACCTTAGAGATGGGCAGTGACTCTCAGACAAATGCAGCATTCTGTGCCAACAGAAGGTTTAGGATGGTAACAAATGAGCAGAAGAATTTGAAATTATTTTAAGGGGTTGTCTGGGTTTTTAGAAAAGCTAGCCAATTTCTTCCTGAGAGGGTTAAAAAAAAAAAAATTAAAAGCCAGGTTCTCATCTTCCTATGTTGGCTTCAAAAACACTCTGCCTTGAGAAGAGAAGCAGGGATTAAAATTAATTCCCGCAGCTCCTCCCCACACTGGTCCTGTCAGTTTATACCTGGACTCACAAAAGGTTTCCATACCAGGTCTATCGAGTTACAGAAAGCTAAGGTGAATGTTTATATTCAGAAACCAAACCCAGCCTTGGAGGTTAGTCAGTGTGCTCTGAAGTTCAGAGGATAATCACTGTCCCCAATCACCGCAATGCAGACAGGGCTAACGTGCTTTGCCCATGTTCCTCACAGTGCAAGAAGCAATGGGACATACTAAGACAGAGAGATGGGCAAAGAAGACTTCCTGGAGGCTCAGATGGAACCTTCCCCAGACCAGGAAAGACAGCTCCTCAGACCCTGTGGACAGCCTGTGTGCTCATGTGCACACCACCGGGGGTCCCAGAAACTAGTGATAAACAAATTTTTGTTTTGATTAACAAATCCCAGAAACAGGCTCTGCCTAAAAAGCTCCAAAGGCAAATAGTTCTTTAGGAAACATTACCCTTGCAACTCGGGGCTGTTAAGGTAGCTCAGGGCCTTAAATGAAGCCTTCGACCCCCTGCTTTGTGTACAGCTCCATATTGGATACCACTGCCCCCTGAACAGCTACAGACAGCCCGGGTCAGGGGAAGGAGCTCACTCGGAGTCTCCGCAGCACGGCTGTGACCCGTTTCTGCAGGTTGTCCCAGCGCTGGTTGCCCTCGTGGACCATCTGCTTCAGTTTGCTGGCTGTGTCTGTGCGGTTCTCCCGGGCCAGCCGCCGGTACTGCTTGTTGATGAGTTCTAGCTGAGTGAGTCTCTCGTGGATCTGCCGCTGAAATGCCTGCCGCACAGAGTGAACGGATGCCCAGTCAGCTGTCTCCTATCTTTCCCAGCACCTATTTCAAACCTTCACTACTTTCTTGAGCCACCTACCTCCTCCTACTTCCTTTCTTAGCAAATCAGATCACCTCATCCTCTGCTTGAGGGTGAAAATTAGAGTTCAGTCCATGAGAACTCTCTCAATCCCTTGAATTCCCCAGCTACCTCCCTATCAGCTTCCTAGTATTAGCGCCCATCCTTGACTCTTCTCTTCCACCTTAGCTATCCATTTATTCAACAGATATGTGAGTGCCTATGACATGCCAGGCACTACTATGCTTTGCTTGGCCTGAGATACAATGAGGGGAAAGGCAGAGCGGGAACAGAGTGCCAGACACCCAGTCCCAGCCCCAAACGACTAGCTTCGAGTGGTTCATCCCCACATTGAAATGGCAACAGAGAGCTTACTTCACCACTTCTTCTGAGGCTAATCAAAAGAACAGCCTTTCTATAAAGAGAAATAAAATCCTGATACAGGCTACAACATGGGATGAACCCTGAAAACAGGCTGAGTGACATAAGTCAGTCACAAAAAGACAAATACTGTTATGACCTCATTTATACGAAGTAGATATATGTACAGAGACCAAAGCTTATTAGTGGTCTCTGTACAGGGGCAGGAGGGGGCAGAGGAGAAAGTCAATGCTTGGGCACTGAGTTTCTGTTAATGGTGGTGGAATCATTTAGAAAAGAGTAACAGTTGATGGCTGTGCAAGATGATGGACATGATTAATGTCACTGGATTATACATGTAAAAACTGTTGAATTGGCAAACGTTTTGTTAAGTATATTTTTACTGCAACAAAAAGTAAAATAAAATGAAAAGCGTTGAAAAAAAGTAGAACAAGCTTTCAAGTTCATTGTGTAGCGCTGATGGCTGGCTGTATACCATGTAGCCCATGCCAGCGTGGTGGGAAGCCAGCCACTCAGCAGGAGTCATTTACAACTCCTGAGTCTTTGCACTGCTACAGAGAGTTCTTAGAGCACTGGGGCAGAGAAGGTTTTTACCTCAAACCTCTTCAGCTCTTCCTTGGCATTTGTGTACAACACCTCTGAGGAATTCGGGTAGGCTGCCGTCCTCTCTGCTGACTTGAGCCAGTCCTCAAAGCGGGAATAATCATCTAAAAACTTCTGCCACAGGCGCCATGTCTCTTCAATTCTGAAGGAAGCGCGCGCGCGCGCGCACACACACACACACACAAAGTAAATAAATAAATAAATAAATAGAACCAAACTCACTGCCGTTGAGTTGGATCTGACTCAGAGCAACCCCTCCTTGGGTTTCTGAAGCAGTATCTCTATGGAAGCAGACTGCCCGATCTTCCTTACAAGGAGTGAATGGTGGGTTTGAACCGCCAGCCCTCTGGTTAGCAGTCAAATGCCTTAGACACTATACCACCAGAGCTCCCGAAGGAAGGATAGTGACTTAATACACATCTTCACTCTTTTCTGTCCCTTGACAAGTCCAATTCCTATCCCCCACTGGCACTCACACTGTTTAGGGGGAGAGACCCCAATACCCGTTTCCAGGAAATAACCAAGGACATCACTTCTTGGTCCTGGGAGTACAGAGCTTCCCTAAGCTCATGCTTCAGGAGGCAGCTACTTTATTGCTGTGCAAACAGTGGTAAAGTAGCCATTATGCCCTGAGACACAAGAACGTTACCCTGATATTTTTCTTGAATTATTCCTCTAACAGGTACTGGCCACACCTGCTGAGCCTCTTTGCCAATACCTGGCCCACTGCTAAATGAAGTGAACAGAACAGAGTGCATTGAGTTCAGCAGGGACACCCTGGGGCATCTTGGTTCTTACTTCATTCGCCGCTCCATTGACATGGCACAAATGTTCCTCCAGCGTCTGTCTAGGCTCCTGGTGGTCTGCTGTATCGAGTCACACTCGGTCTCATTTGCACAGGCATCCGAGTCATGCAACAGGACATCACAGATGTTAAAAACTGACTCCACTCCTGCACTGTGTTGTTCGATATCTCGCTGCAGGTCCTATGATTACAACAGAGTAAGATAAACCGTGAGGTGGTGGTGGAAGAGATGGCAACAAAGGGTCTCTACTTTTTCCTTTTCTCCCTTCATCCCGGAGAGTACAGTCCTTGGTGCTTTTCCATCTTGGAACTAGCAGCACAGACCAAGTCCCTCTCATCTTTGTGCAACTCTTGTGCTACAGCACTGGATACAAAGCCTAAAAGCTGGCAGTAACTGGGCACTGCTGCACTGACTGTACGTAAGTGGGGGGGATGGTGGTGAGTGTCTTCTACACACTGATGGGTGGTATTGCTGACCCCTTGAGAGCTCACAGCCTCCCAAACTTTGGGCATGAATCGATCTACTCCATACCCCTCGGCCCTAAATCCTCCAATTTAGACTTGGTGTCAGGGATGTCTTCCATGGAAAACTGATCAAGTCTCTTCAACAGGACCAAATGTTAGCAACAGAAATTCTTGACCATTTATGGTTCATCGAACCCTTGAATCTAAGAGCTTTGTGTTGTCTTCACACACACATCAAATCATGCATTCGGCTCCACAGGTGTCCACAGTCTACCCATGAACCCATCCTAGGAGCTCAAATGAAGGGGTCCAGCCAAGGCTCTGGTTCAGGGATGGATGGGTCTTCTAGAGTTGTGTCCTATGACCGTGATAGTGATGCAGTTTTCCAATCTGGGAAAAACAATGTTCATGAAGATAAAATGCACGAACAGAGAAAAGCTGGAAAACCTGTTTAAGACTAAACATTTTTAGCTATCACCCAGAGAATACTTTTTCTACACACCATGGGTGAGGGGAAGAAGAGATTAGGAGACTGTTTTCAGCCAAATTGGATGAATTAAGTTTTCCCTGATATCCAAATGTTGTGATAAGTGACCTCAGACCACACTATTAATCTTAGCACCTACATTGCATAGTGAAATAGCAAAGATAAACTCTTATTTTAATTTTTGATAATATTTTGAAAAGTTGCAACACTTTAAATAAGCCACTTAAATATTACCTATACTCAGTAAATATCCCTAGATTCAATAAAATTCAGTTCATGGGAAGGATTATTTTATAATCTATAGAAAGGCAACATAAAGTTCATTTCAGGCCACCTAGATATCAAATAATTTTGGAGATAACTATTGTATTACTAGAAAAGACTAACATTTTCTTTTCTTCTGATAAAATGCACAATCTGTATCATTTTGTGTTCAGGTGGATATAAGAGGATAACATGTTAATGCTTGAACCAAATTTTAGATCAGGAAGTTCTTAAAACAGATCCTAACTGAGGAAAGTGAGGACCCAAAGTTCTACTCAGTATGTTTTCCAGTTTGTCCCCATGTATCTGTGAAGAGAGCTGTGCCCAGGTGTACTTCCAAGCTCTGCAACTCAGGGTGCACACCTGAGATGCTGCCGTGGTGGACGCTTTCACGCAAGCAGCACGGTGACTAACTTTGAAATTGTTGTTGTTGTTGTTATGTGCCGTCGAGTCAGCCCTGACTCATAGCGACCCCTCCTTGGGTTTCCGAGGCAGTATCACTATGGAAGTAGGATTGCCCAACCTTCCTTCCGAGGAGTGGCTGGTGGGTTTGAACCGCCAGCCTTCTGGTTAGCAATCAAGTGCCTTAGCCACTATGCTACCAGAGCTCCCTTTGAAATTAGGGTTGGAAAAGAATTCTAGTTTTAAGAATTCTTAGAGGGTCACAGAATGGTCACAGCCTTACTAGTACTGATAAACATCCCTTTTAACTTTATTAAAATACTAAACAAGCATTGGAGCTCAGCACTAAGAACTGAAAATGGTGCCTGCCCTTGGACTTGTCTCAGTCCAGATGGGAAGACCCTGGTTGAAATCACTGAGAAAGTCTAGCCTATGGATAACCTGGATATCATGCATTTTAACAGACTCTTTGCAGTTACTCTACATTATGTATTCAGCTTATATCGATTAAAATAGCTAAAGAAAAGTAAGAACTACACATGATAAATAGCAGCAAGAAATGAGCTCTACAGAACTTCTAAAAGACTAACATCAACATCTTGGTTAAAAGAAACTTCAAACATTTTCAAAATGTCAAAATTTGTTTCTGAAACAGCACAGAGCAGAATCTTCTACTAATGCTTAATATGATCAAGTTACCTTGCAAAACATAAAGTTAGAGACCATATTTTAAAAGTAGAATGTTTCAGAGTTAGACATTTAACCACTGTGCAAACTAAAATAAATATCACTACTGCACCACTTGAGGCGTGAGTTTGAATAATAATTATTTTTGACAGAGTAATTGTTCAAGTCCATAAAAGAACCCGAGTTAAGAAACAACAAAACAGTGCAAGCTTTGCAGAAAACGTCTGCCTGGGGTTCCAGAAACAGCCCTTGTTTTTTATGCCCCAAGCAGGTGAAGCAGAGCACTGACACCAGGAAGGAGCTGAGGAGGAAGGGGGGCAGTGAGAGGAGATGGGGGAGACGTGAAACTGGAGAAGGGAATGCAGCCGGCAAGAGTGAGAATAAAAAGGAACAAGAAAAATAAAGAAGAAAAGGAAGAAACCAGGCTAAGAGGGCAGAAAATCACACGGGGGACCATTACTGGGTGGTGGCGGCTCCAGAATGTTTCTATTGGAGGGGTTGGGGTGGCAAGCAGGTCGGATGGGGTGATTCAGAGGGTTGAGAATGAAGCTGAGTTAGTTGGCTCACTGGAGAAGAAGGCATTGGTAATTACAGGATGAGGGGGTGTTTCTAACTACAACGCCTAAGCCACCATGTGGCATCCCACAGGGACCCGGAACCCAATGAAAACTAGAAGAGAGATCCTGAAGACTCAGTGGACATGGTTCATGACAGAAAAGAGTCACAAAGGTTGACATCACTGTCTTTTGAGTTTTGAAAATGATACATTACAGATGAATAAAAGTATAACCTACCTAAAAGAGGTCTCTAAAAAAGTAGGAGAAACAAAAAGAACTCTTATAAGGTTATTCCTTATAAGAAACAAAAAGAACTCTTATAAGGTTATTCCTTAACCTAATCCTTCCCCCACTGGGCCTTCAGCCATGAGGACCAACCCAGTGACATCATGGCTATTAACAACTTTTAGGGTCACAATTCTATTGTGGAAGGTAGTGGTGCTTGATCTCAAGCTTGCAGGATCTATTTTTGTAAGCAATCAAACGTAACAGTATATTTAATTAGGGATGGAAATATAGGTAAGGTTTTTTTTGTTGTTGTTGTAATGACCTACAGATAATTCCTTTTTTGTGGGCTGGATTTCTGTTTTTAGCATTGGGATGGATGAGTTAACACCTGGGTTTGTATAATAAACACATTGTAATTTATTTCTTTTAACAAAATACTAAAAGTTTTCTTAGGTCATCTAGAGTAGGCAGAATAATGGTTCCCCTAGAATATCTACATCCTAATCCCTGGGGCCTGTGGATATATTACCTTATGTGGCAAAGGGAATTAAGGTTGTTCAACAGCTCACTTTAAAAAGGGAGATTATTTTGGATTATCTGAGTGGGTTGATGTAACCACCAACCAAAAACCAAACTCTGCCACTGAGTTGATTCCAACTCACAGTGACCCTGTAGGTCAGAGTAGAATTGACCTATGGGTTTCCAGGTGTACATCTTTATGGAAGCAGACTGCTGCATCTTTCTCTCATGTAGTGGCTAGTGGGTTTGAACTGCTGGCTTTTTGGTTAGCAGCCAAGCACTTAACCAATGTGTCACCAGGCTTCCTAATGTAATCACAGGGGTTCTTGAAAGTGGAAGAGAGAGGCTGAAGAAAAATCAGTTTGAGGAAGATGTGACTACAGAAGAAAAGCACAGGGAGGTGACAGGTGCTGGATTTGAGGATGTAGAAGGAGACCACAAGCCAGGAAAGGTAGGCTGACTTTATAAGCTGGAAAAGGCAAGGAAACAGAGAACCTCTAAGAAGGAATGCAGCTCTGCTGGCATCCTTATTTCAGCCAGCGAGACCCATGTCAGACTTCTGCCCTCCAGAACTATGATACATTTATACTGGTTTAGCTGCTAAATTTGTGGTGATTTGTTACAGCAACAATAGAAAACTAACACAGCTGATTTCTTTACAGTAATGGCAATATTAAACATCAAGTCCATATATGTATGTGTGTGTGTGTGTGTATTTTTTTTTAAAGTACCCAAGGGTACTGAATTCCATAAAGGATTCTATATGGATTCTGAATTCCATAAAAGAGGGAAATTTAAATTAGCAGATTGAAATTATATACCATTTCAGGACAGATAAGTTCAAGAGGATGGTAGTTGTTCCAAACTGTATGCTTTTAGGAACAAATTTTCTGAATTTTAATAGTGTTATATCATATTTCAGGTTTGTAAAAAGTTAACACACAATTTTTAGTCCTTGCCAAATTTAGCCTGTCATCCTTTAAAAGGAAAAATTTTGCTAGCTTCAATTCTATTTACCTGAAAAAACTCACCAATCAGGGTAACTGGTTATTTGCAAGACCTAAGAGATGGCACAAAAATTGAAACTCATCTTACAAGCTCAAGCATGTTAAATATAGGTGATGATGTTCAGTAGCCATGACTCCACTGGGAAGAACACTCCAGTCCCTACAATGTACATTAACATTCCACAATACTTACATCAATATGCATTTCTTCATAAAGCAGAGATAACATTTATATTACCTCAGTAACAAAAGACTCATTATAATTTCTCAGACTAAACAGAAAAACTGCTATTTTTAATTTGTAGCATTACTAAATCATACTAGTTTGAAAACCAGAGAATAAGTACTGTTGAAACAATAACTAATCTCATTGAAAAGGGATATAAGTTGAGAGTATTATCAAATACTTAGCTATGTTGCATGGTAACATGAAATATCACTGAATACCATTGAAAGCAATGACCTGAACTCAAGAGAATTTATAATCAAGGGGTAGCTTCCTGCAGGGAAATTGATGACCAAGGCTCAGTCCCCAGCTCTGTCTCTAAGCAGCTGTGATATCTGTGTGAATTCTTCCAAGTCATTTATGAAAAGGAAACACCAAAGTTTTGGTGAGGATGAATATGGTGGAGGTTTAATGTGAAGAAAACAGATACGAGTTTGAGCACTTGATAACGACCATATCACTTCTGTGGTCATAACAGAATCTGGCCACAGGCCTGAGAAAAATAGAGCTGAAGGAAAGTTGCTGAAAGAAAAAGATAAACTTACTTTTTGGAAAAAATAAAGACAATCTCAGGCACTGTAGGTAAGAATGAGGCACGTGAGTGTGAGCCTGTGGAGGGCAGGAAAGTGGATTTGGTAAGACGATGATACCAAGGAGCACCTACCAGGCAGGTGCAGGACAGACATTGGCAGAACTCGATGATTTCCAGGCTGTGGAAATTCCAGGGCGGGCTCATAGTGCATGAGTGATGACATAAAGGCACAGAGCTTTGCAGAAAAGCCTTTCTAAACTACTGGCCCAAGTGTGTTCCTTATTACACTTTCTAGTGTTTTAATTTTTTTTTTATTGTGAAGCTCTAATAGACACACAGAGTACTGTCCCATGAAGGCATTCCTTGGCAAGAAAACAGAAACCAAAACCAAACTCACTGCCACTGAGTCGATTCTAACTCATAGTGACCCTATAGGACAGAGTAGAACTGTCCCTTAGGTTTTCCAAGGCTGTAACTCCTTATGGAAGCAGACCGTCACAGCTATTTCCCATGGAGTGGCTAGTGGGTTCAAACTGCTGACCTTTTGGTTAGCAGCTAAGCACTTTAACCACTGTGCCACCAGGGCGCCTCCTGGTGAGAAAAAGGATTTTCCCCCCAATTTATCACCTTCTAAAACCATAATAACAAAAATGAAACAAAGATGAAGGTTAAAGAAATAAAATAACCTTATTTACTGCCAAGACTAAGGTCCACATCTTAAACATTATTCAAACAGCTTCACAAAGAGTTATGGGAGTGTTGGTGGTAGGGTACTTAAGAGATGGATGCCTCACACATACAAGAACATGGACAAGTGATCAGTGTTGTTCAGGTAAAAAAAAACCCCAATATTCCGTCATATGAACATGCAAACACACAGCCAGCAAAGGGGGAGGTTTGAGCTAAGCAGGTATCGTAGATGGCTCTAGGCTTACAGAAGCTCGGTTCTCATTTCCCACCTGCTGTTCAGCAAGCCTCTTCTGGATTTCTTGATCATCACAGACGTCATAAACAACAGGCTTAGAAAGCTCAGACTCAATTCGAGCCAACCAGGTGCGAAGGTTGCTCATGTTTTTGTCTAACTGCTGAATAAATGCAAGGGTCTCCTTCAGCTTCTTCACCCTAAACACATTTGTAGAAAAAAAGAGGTGGAAAACAAAAGCCCAACATTTAGTGGTGAGAAGACTGTGCTAATAAGGGTGTTGGAGGATGAAAAGGGACCTACACTGGGTATAGTAGAGATTTTATAGCAGGGACAATTCTCACATCTCCAGATACCAGTTTTCATGGAATACGTGACATTTTGAAAAACAGCTGTTTCAGTTAATTTTCAAATGGACTAAGAGGTAACTTATCCATGCAAATGCTGAAGTCCTACCATTCCCAGAGTGGGATCCTCTGAGACCCAGGCCATCTTTCTGGGGCTCCCAAGGTGAGCTGTTTTAAGTTGCTGTGAAGTCAACTCAAGGTGACCCCATGCACAATGGAACAAAATGCTGCCAGTCCTGGGCCGTTCCCGTCATCAGCTGAGTGGGATCACTGTGATCTGGGGGTTTTCATGGGTTGACGTTTGGAAGGAGATTGCCAGGTCTTTCTTCCTAGTCTGTCTCAGTCTGGAAGCTCTGCTGAGGTCTGTTCTGCAGCATGCAAGTCTCCACCGATAGGAGGTCTGTGGCAGTGTGTGAGGGGCTTGGCTGGGAATCAACCCCTGGTCTCTGGAAGGCGAGAATTCTACTGCTGGAGCACCACTGCCCTCCCCACCACTTCCAAATCTGAGAGGAGAAGCCATTTATTGCTAAGTTAAAATAACCACTCTTGACTTCTGCCCAGTTCCTGTCTTGGGCATGGCTGAGACTGCAGCAGCCAGTGACCTTCCCTGATGGTTTGAAGATATTACATGCAAGGTCTATGTGGTGGCATTTGGCCCATGATGACTCTCATGGGACCCTCCTCTTGGATCAAGTCTAGAGTCTGTGCTAACCCCCTTCCCCCTAGTCTGACTAGACAGAGGGTTTTGTACACACAGAACCAACCCATGCATGTACCATACAGGGCATGTGTGTCAGTCAAAAAGGCAGCGAGGGAGGGAGCACAGATAATTCACAGGCAAAGCACAGTTCTAACTGCCATCTCCTCACCAATCTGCCTTAGTTCTCACTGAGCCTGACTGGGTGTAGAGCATACTGAAAATCACACACATGTGTCAGCATACTTAGTGTACTCACTGGCTTATCAGCTCACTGTCAAGAGAAAATGATATAACTGCTGAGGAAAAACAATTACTTTTTATATAGACACTAAAATAAAATGCTTCAATAAACTGCTTTCATGAACGTCATAAAATAGAGAAAGTGAGAGCTTGTTCTGGTGATCTGTAAGATTTTTAGGTAATTCCAGAAATTTCAAGTAATGGCTACAATTGAAAGCCCCCACTTAGCAATACTCTGTCTGAACTGCATCCCATAGCTGATACCACTAGGAAGATAAACTAGGGCAATGACCTAAACTGCCATGCCAGCATCATCTCTTACTTGACTCCCCATGAACAGCTCCCTACCAGCCTCCTTGAACTCCTGTCGGTCCACCTTCGGTTGTGCACATTCTAGAAGGCACACCTATTCCATAACCCAAGCTCCTTAACAGTCTTCGCTCTGCCCTGATGTAGCAATGCAACCCACTCAACTTTTCAGTTCCTCGTGTTCAGTAGCATCTCTGCCCTTAACTCTGCTCTTCTTTCCTAGAGCCTGCTGCTCCCTGAGATAAGCTGGGGGTCCTCCCCAGGTGTGTTTGTAGCACCCAAGCCCTCTCCCCTGGGACCCTTACCCTGTGCTGTACCCGCCTGTGTATGTGTTGGCACCTCTCATAGACTGTGTACCTGGCAGGACAAAGACTGTGGCCAAGCTTGTTTCTTCAGTGGCCACTGTACTTCCGACACTGCCTGGTGGGTGAGAAGTACCCACCAATGTTTGTTGGATGAATATATTTGCATAAGCTCTTCCACCACAAACTATTATTTAGTAGATGGCATGGTTTTTTATTTTGTATTCCACACAAGACTAAAGCAACCAGGAGAATCCACTACACCAGCTAGTTTTATGATCTAGGGAAAATCCTTTTATCTTAGTCCCCTCATCTTTAGTAGATTGCTCAGGTCTCTCAAGCTTAAAGGAGGTGGTAGCATATGGGAGAAGTTAAGTCCAGAGCTTTGGAAACAGACAGACTTGAGTATAAGTCTCACTCTACCATGTATGAGCTATGCATCTCTGTAAGGTATTTAACTCCCAATTTCCTGGTTGCCTGTAAAATGACCCATCTTGCAGGTGGTTGTGAGAACTAAGCAAAAGCATGCATATAAAGCCTTTGGCACACAGCAAATGCTGAATACCACCAGCTCTTGTTACTGCAGCCTGGGACTACATGACATTACGATGTGTTGTTGCTGTTATGTGCCATCGACTCATAGCAATCCTTCCTTGCGTTTCCGAGGCAGTATCACTATGGAAGTAGATTGTCCAATCTTCCTTCTGAGGAATGGCTGGTGGGTTTGAACCGCCAGCCTTCTCGTTAGCAGTCAAATGCCTTAGACACTATGCCACTAGAGCTTCCTGATACTGCAATAGCATTATATTTACATGGCATTGGATCTCAAAAGCTTCCTTCGTAAATACGACCTCAGGTTTACATTATTCTCAATGGCACCATGAAATATGTAGGCTTGGATAGGAAGCTGTATAGTTTAGTGGTGAAGAGTACAGACTGTGTGGTCTGGACTTGTGTTTGAACACTGGCTGTGTCATGTCATCTGTAAAATGGTGCTCCCAGTAGTACGTTCCTTCCTGGGGTAGCTGATAGGATTGAAGAAGCATTTGGCCCAGTAACTAGAGTCATAATGCTGATCAAGTTCTTTCAGATTATATTCTTACTGCAAAAACCTTAAGAAGTTCCCTTTAAGGCTGCAAGATGATTTATTAAAAAGGAAGCAACAGAATCCAAGGTCAGGTCTGGATGCAAGTGTAACCTAGATCCTTGCTTTGTTCCCATGGCTTTATAGATATGTCCTTCTTACCCCAATGTCTTGCTACCTTGACTGCCCAGTGACCAGAAAGTACACTCCTGACAACTTCCAGGGCAGCTGGGAACCCCAGCACCCAGGCACCATGGACCCTGAGCAGTTGTGAGCCTGGAAGGCTCTGGCTGGAGAGGCAGTCCAGCCAGGAGAGCTTCCTGTAGGGGGCAGAAGAGCTCAGACTCAGCTACCTTCACAAAGCCCTCTTGCCTTCCACTCTCCTCCTCCCAGCAGGACAGGACCCCGCTGCCTTCCATCAGTGCCGGGCTCCATTCAATCACAAGAACCCCTACCTCTTTCTTATTTTAAAAAGAAGTCTGAAATGCAAGTTGTTAAATGAACCAACCAACCAAACAAACAAACAAAAAAAAAACCCACCCAAACCAAACTCAAAGGAGCTCTGGTAGCGTAGTGCCTAAGGCACTTGACTGCTAACCAGAAGGCTGGTGGTTCAAAGCCATCAGCCACTCCTCGGAAGGAAGATGGGGCAATCTACTTCCGTAGTGATGTTGCCTCGGAAACCCAAGGAGGGGTCGCTATGAGTTGGGTCCGACTCAACGGCACATAACAACAACAACAACAACAAACCAAACTCATTGCCACCAAGTCAATTTTGATTCATAGCGACCCCTCTGGGTTTCCAAGGAGGTAAATCTTTATGGAAGTAGATTGCCTCATCTTCCTTCCTTGGAGCAGCTGGCGGGTTTGAACTGCCAACCTTCTGGTTAGCAGTCAAATGTCTTAGGCACTGCATCACCAGAGTTCCTTGTTAAATGATGGGAGCCAAGAAGCAACAAAAGAACCTGGGTACAAAAATACAGCAAGGTAGGGATCTTGAATTCTGTATATCTCAGGGCTTAGGTGTAGGCAGACAGGGGAGTACAGGAAAGGTGGAACAAGAATTTTTTTGGTTCCCTGGGACTGGGGTGCCCCAGGCCAGTCATATCCCCAAGGAGCTGCTCAAAACAATCCTTTTTGTGTGGGATAAAATGGTAGACTTTCTATTTCTACCCTATTCTTTTCAAATTTCTCCATCAGGTATGCTTTAAAAATGTATAAACTTTATTACTTCAGTAGAATATCTATATTGAATGCTAACATCTACGTGGGCCAGGACCACTGTGTTTTACCTGTTAGCAACTCACTTAACCCTTACAACAATGCAAAGGGTCAGTACTATGATTAACTTGACAGATGAGGATACTGAGGCACAGGGATTAAACAACATGCTCATTGTCACATGGCCATTAAATGGGAGAGGTAGGGCTCCAACAAGGGCAGTCAGGCCTGGAGCTGCAGTGTAAGTACTATCCTCAGGGCCTCTCATTTAAACTCGTATACACGTAACATGCACAA
The DNA here is from genome assembly GCF_000298275.1 of Orycteropus afer afer. NCBI lineage: Eukaryota > Metazoa > Chordata > Mammalia > Tubulidentata > Orycteropodidae > Orycteropus > Orycteropus afer. The sequence goes on along the minus strand of NW_006921675.1, from coordinate 394,144 downwards.
GTTAGGGGTCCAGGGCCAGTTAGGGAACTTGATTAGAACTCTAGACTCATGGGACTCATGGCTCTAGGGTACACTGAGTGGGGAGCCAGGAGCCCATACATCATGTGCTGCCATTCTGGGGCTCTCAGTCTGGAGAGGGGTGGATACTAGAAGGCGCAAATATGGTGCCAGATGTTCGCCCCCAATGATTTTCTTTCAATCAATGTTTAAACACTGGTTCTATTCTAAGCCCTAGTGACCTTGGCATTCCACATTAACTGGAACATGGGTTTTTTTTTCCCAAAGAATGTATGGTTTAATTTAGATGTCACCAATGTACACAGTAGATGGCTTGATAAATATGTGGAATGAATAAACAATGTTCACTTACATTTCTGAAGGAATTTAATTTATCTTCTTCACAAAAGAGGTATCCTTGTCATGTATGTAAAGAAAGAGGTAAAGACCCAGAGTAGCTTGGAGCCATCTTGCCAGACAATATAGTACACACCCCCCACCACAAGCTCACAGTCTCCCAAACTTTGGTTCCCATCTGGGGCAAGGGAATGACACATTAGTGTCCTCATCTGTACAGGCTTGTGGTGGGGCTTAAATGAGATATAAAAGTTGTTTATAAATCTGTGGAAGTCATGGCAGCTAAAAATTTCATTTTTATTGAGTTCCAGAAGGAAGAGTAACACAGAATACTTACACCAGTGTTGATAAGACTAGGAAAAACTCTTTCACTACCCAACGAACAAAGAGGCAAGCCAGCAAACAAATCACCGGCATACCCAAACCAAACTTGTTGCCGTTGAGTCAATTCCAACTCGTAGTGACCCTACAGGACACAGTAGAATTGCCCCAAAGTTTCAAAGGTATACTCTTTACAGAAGCAGATTAGCATACCTTTATCCTGTGAAACAGCTAGTGGGCTCAAAGTGCCAATCTTTTGATTAGTTAGCAGCCAAAAGCTTAACCACTGTGTCACTAGGCCTTCTTACAGCCAAGTAGAGAAGAAGGGAAGGAATGAGGATAAGAAAGAAGAAGGTTGCCAAGAAGTTACAAAATACTCATCCAGTCAGGATTTAATCCATATCTATGTTTCACCCTCTGTCTAAAGGCAAGATACCCAAAATGCACAGTAATACAAATGCTTCTCAGGTGATTATGTTACTAGTTACCTAGGAACCATCAAATACACTGTTGGGCATGTAGCGATCTGTTCTGTAAAGACACTATAATCTAATTATCTATCACCTTCCCAGGTCAGCAAGTGTGCATCATCTGCCAATCCAACCAGCTTCCATGTTTGGCCTCATCAATATTACTGTTGGAAAAATTTAAATCTCGATTGAATATTGGGAAACAAGGAAGCCGCACTGTTGGCACAGGGCAACCACCTCAGGACTGCAGGCCATCAACCACCTGAGCTGCCTGTTTAGGGGCGCCCTCCAGCAATCACCCTGTTTTGGTCCAGGTGCTCTACCGTTCCTCACGTGTGAATTTCAACACACATTTGTCCAGAAAAACACAGGCATGGTTCCCTGCATTGAATTCCAATTCTGAGGACTAGAAAAACAAAAACCTCAGGTGCAAAGGGCTGCTTCACCTGTGCAGACTCTGTTTTTAGTAGGTCACAAAAGTAACATAATATAAGACCTGAACAAAAATGAAAACATTTTTCTAGCAAACCAAACAAAATAAGAATTATGCCCAAGTCAGGCAAGCTCTTTTGTGGGGATTGGTAGAAATATAGAGAAGAAACAAGATGAATAAAGTTTCCTTTTATCTTTAATTAGTGATGGATCAAAATACAACACTTATGAACCCTGCATGCCCTCCAAAAGATGCAAACAAACAAAATCAAGCACATTATTATCATTCCATGTCAAGCATTAAGTCTTACAATGTGTGATGGAGGCTATGTATATGGAATAATTTACCTTTCAGACCTATTGCCTACATGTTGAAGAATCTATGGTTAAATTGTAAGAGCCCCAGATCAGCAAGAGTTAACAGATTCCTATGTCAATGTGGACAGCGTAACTTATAAAAAATACTAAGGAAAATGGAGATGGTCAGATTTGTGCTTGAAATAAACAGAGATACTCAATTCTGTGGACAGCTGCCAGTTGCCAAAAACACTGTACAAATTCTGCACAGTTACATCTTTTTAAATGACTAGACATTTTTATAATCAGTTATTGTGGGGGCATGGACATTACAATACAACCCAGCTAATCGTCTCTTTGAAGTATTGATGTTGCCAGAGGCCTTCCATTTTCCACACGGCATAATCACCTCTCTGCCCTGCTTGTCAGGCAGACTGCAGACACCACACACATGCTGACACTGGAAGAGAACCCATCCCCCGATAGCTGAACACACACCACACACACACGCTCTCTCTCCACAGCCACCATCTCATCAGTAATTTCTATTGTAACCAAAATGAGAGAGAGAGACACAGAGACAGCAGCAGCCGCCTCGGCCATATGCAGAGCTGATTACTGAAATGGCACTTACTGTTTATGAGAAAAAATCATTCCTTATGTTTAAGCGAAAGCTCCAAGTTCCCGGCTGCACATCCACCTCCCAGGGAAGAGGCCACCCCTCGGAGTCCCCTCCCCAGCGTGCCCGCTTCATTCACTGGTTCAGCATCTTCCACGGCGGCAGGGACGGCTTTGGGCCTCCCTCCTGAAGGCTCCTGGTGGGCACTGGCTCCCTTCACAAGCACAAAGCAATGCCGGTAGGAAAGGAAAGGAAGAGACCTTCTCTGCTAACTGAAATTATTCATCTCAGTTTTCTCCCTTCCAATAAACAAATATCTCAAGCTCTTTCCTCACACACACAGTCTTTGTTCTGACGCTACAGGATGGCAACGCCGAGGGAAATAAGTTGCTGTGTTATCTTGGCTATGGGTTATTTATGAAGTGCTATAAAGCAAGGGAAGAGAAATTTAGATTTAGGGCATGGAAAAGAGGATTTCTTTTCTCAAATTAAATTTCTCTATTTCAGGTTTAAAAAGAAACAGTGAAATCTGAAGCCTTGGTCTAATGGGCAATACCGTCCTCCCGCCTTCCTAAAGAAGAAATGGCCCCAAGTAGGTGTTCTGCTCTGCCTTTTTAGTCCGGTGTATCCGGCATTAGGAGGGACAGAGAATTGATCTAGTCTATGCCTCTGCTTGTTCTACAAAACTATCTTTCTGTACAAAGGAAGTTCAAGACCTTGTAGAGAAAGAAATTTTGTACTTTTCCTTGTTAACTCCTTCTAGGGTTTATCATGTTAGTATCTGAAAATTTCTCCTTATCACAGCCTCAGTTTTCTCTGTGTGATTCTGATGGCTCTGCTTACTGGAACACTACTCTGTTTGTACCAATCCCGTTTTAGTTCATTTCCTGCCTTATTTTGACACTTGACAACTCCCATCATTTCTTATGTGATACTAAAGTCCATAATTTAATCATAATTATACCCCTCCCTTGAAACACAGCAAATGCATTTGGTATCAGTGAGATGAGGAGTCTTCTTTTCGTTGTTGTTGTTAGTGCTGTCCAGTGGGCTCTGACTCACAGTCACTCTAAGTAAACAGGATGAAACACTGTCCAGTCCTGCACCATCCTCACAATCGTTGCTACGCTTGAGCCCACTGTTGCAGCCACTGTGTCAAATCATCATATTGAGGGTCTTTCTCTTTTTCGGTGACCCTGTACTTTACCAAGCATGATGTCCTTCTCTACGGCCTGGTCCCTCCTGATAACATGACCAAAGTACCTGAGAAAAAATCTTGTCATCTTCAGTTCTAAGAAGCACTCTGGCTGTATTTCTTCCAAAAGAGATCTGGCAGTCCAGGGTACACTCAATATTCTTCACCAACACCTTGATTCAAAGACATCAATTCTTCTTCAGTCTTCCTTATTCATTGCCCAGCTTTCACAGCATATGAGGTGACTGAAAATACCATGGTGTGGGCCAGGCACACCTTAATCCTTATTGTGACTATCCTTGTTTTAAATACTTTAAAGAGGCCCATATGCAGTAAATCTGTCCAGTGCAACACATCATCTGATTTGCTGACTGCTGCTTCCATGAGCACTGATTGTGGATCCAAGGTGAAGTTCTTGGCAACTTCAATATTTTCTCTGCTAATCATGATGTTGCTTATTGGTCCAGTTGTGAGGACTTTTTTCTTTATGTTGAAGTGTAATCCATACCAACCAAAAACCAAACTCATTGCCGTCGAGTCTGATCTGACTCATAGCAACCCCTCCTTGGGTTTCTGAGGTGGTATCTCTATGGAAGTAGATTGCCCAACCCTCTTTGCAAGGAGTGGCTGGTGGGTTTGAACCACCAGCCTTCTGGTTAGCAGTCAAATGCCTTAGGCACTACACCACCTGAGCTCCTG
>NW_006921675.1:342392-389602 GCF_000298275.1 Orycteropus afer afer | reverse complement strand
TGGGCCTGGTTGAGTGGCTGGGCAGCTGGATGTAGTATTCCCCATGATGAGACTGGTAATCAACTCCATGGTGGAATCTACTGTGAGCAGCTGAATTGCTGCCTTAGGGCTGTGGTCTGCTTCCTGTACACAAGGAGAAGGCTTGGGGAATGGTCTCTAGCTTATGGCACACTTAAACTCTGCATGTAGCCATGACGTTGTTCAGCAGCCGCCGTGTTCTGCCGATACTGGGACTTTCAATGGACTTGAATCAATGGCCTGCCATATTGTTTGGTAACATCAGGACTGTGCCATTTTATTTGTTGACCTTGGGTTTGTTAGCCTTAGCAGCCAGTAGCTGCCTAAGTAAAGACATGCCTCTAGCTTCAGTAGGCCGGGAGCAAGGGGCAGAGCTGAAGCCCAAGGTCGAGGGGCTTTCACAGAGCCTCTAGATCCTGGCACTTTGAATTTGGACTTCTAGCCTCCCAAATTGTAAGAGAATAAACTCCTGTTTGTTCAAGCCATCCCATTTGAGGTATATTCTTGTCAGAGCAGTAGGTCACCAGAACGCTCAGCATACAGATTGAAAACTACAGTGAAAGGACACAACCACGAAACACACCTTTCCTGATTTTAAACCATACAGTATCCCCTTGTTCTGTTCTAACAACAGCCTCTTGGGTTTTGTACAGGTTCTTCATGAGCACAATTAAGTGTTCTTGAATTTCCATTCTTTGAAATATTTTCTGTAATTTATTATGATCTACACAGTTGAATGCCTTTGCATAGCCAATAAAATACAGGTAATGAACTTTCTGTAACAGTCTGCTTTCAGCTAAGATCCATTTGACATTAGCAGTGATATCCCTCAGCTATTCTGTGGCAGGAAGGTGAGGCAGTCTACTTCCATAAAGATTTACAGCTTTGGAAACCCAAGGGGTTTGCTATGAGTTGGAACTGACTCTATGGCAGTGGGTTTGGATCCCTCATTCCATGTCCTTTTCTGAATCTGGCTTGAATTTCTGGCAACTCTGGCAAAATTTTACTTGTGTGTGATGTTAATGATATAGTTTTATAATTTGACATTCTGTTGAATCACGTTTCTTTGGAATGGACACAAATATGAATCTCTCCCGGCCGTAGCTGTCTTCTAAATTTCTTGGCATAAGTGAGCGAACAGTTCCAGTGTTGCATCTGTTTGCTGAAATATCCCAAAGGGTATCCCATCAGTTCTGTAGCTTTGTTTTTCACCATTGCCTTCAGTGCAGCTTGGACTTACTCCTTTAATACCATTGGTTCTTGATCATATGCTACCTCTTGAAATGGCTGAATGTTGACCAATTCTTTTTGGTAACAGTGACTCTCTGTATTCCTTTCATCTTCTTTTCTTCCTTCAGTTTTTAATTAGTTGTCTAGAGCAGTGAAAATAGTTCTCCCAAAAGGCAGTGTCTGACCAACTCAAACTCAATGTGCTTAGCAGTTCCCGTGACCTGCTAGATATGAACCTCTGGGACTCAGTAAGCTAGATCTGCCTGATGCTCGACATTAGGCTATTACCTGCTCATTAGCCCACCCGATGGCTGCTCACTGCTTGGGGGAACTTCCTCAGTGTCAGGAAGGCCTTTCAGCAGGGCCCAGGGACAGCACCACCTGTGCCCAGGAGGAATGTTCAGCTCATGGGAAGGAAGGAAACTGGATGCCAGAGAGCAGACCTCACATCCGGCTCTCCCTGTGCTAAAATCTCTAAATCCTTCCAGTCTTACTGGAACAGGCAACCTGCTAAGACCAGAGCAAGTCAACTTTATGACTAGAAGCATTGTTTGGTCTTCTAAAATAACCTTGAAAAACTAGAGATAAAAGAAGTGCAAAGAAAAACGTCATCAGTTTAAAAAGGGACACAGATCTCCCTGCCCATTCTGGGATGAAAAAATAATCTGAACACAAAGTTGCCATGGTAATAGCTACTGACTTTAAATGACATTTTAATTACCACTGTTAAAAAGTAGGTAGATGTTCATGTTGGTAGGTGAAACGTGAAAATTAATCTTGGTTAAAAAGTTTTCTTTTCACAGGCTTGATACTTATAATAGTGAAAGCATAATGTAGTCTACACAAAAATAGATCCATCTTGGGGGCCACATGGTATAGTATGTCTGGGGAAGTTCCTCCTTCATAACATTGGTTTAAGGATGTTAATGATGTTTCTCATCCAAGATAAATTAAGGCCGAAGACAATCACACTTAAGATTAAAAAAAAAAAAAAAAAAAAAGCCATATTTCACCGCCACACACAATAAATATTTAGAAAATAACAGGTCAGCAAAAAGAAAATTAAAATCACTGAGGAGCTCAACACCAAGAGATAACTACTGTGAATATTCTGGGGCATGGCCTTCTACTTAGTTCCTTATTTATGTATTTATTTAAATTTTCATTAATCCTCAGTTCTTCATTCACCGTACAGCCTCTCTGGTATCTTCCACATTACATGCCTGTTCAAATGTCTGTCATGTAAAAGACTCTCTTAACCACTGGAACCACAAAGCTGCATTCGTGGTCCAAGAGCTTAGTGAGTGTTCATTGTACATCAGGTTGCAAATGAAAAATACTTTGTTTGGGGATTTGCCATCAGAGAATTTGAAGACAGAATACATTTAAAAGCCTTGGGCATCATCATCGTCATTTTGTGAAGGGAGATAAAATTATCAGCTTTACTGATAACACTGCAGTGGAGAATACAAATCAGTTACATCTGTGCTTCCTAAGTCCACACCTTTGGATATGATGCCCTGTCAGGTAACTGACATGCTGGCACACACTCACTCAGATTCCTTAACTTGAGTAGGCCAAGCTCCTGTGGTGGGACAGGTGGCCCCCAGACCCTGGGCCCTGAGCTACTTGCATTTGCCACACAGAGGCAGAAGCAGCCAGTGTGGTTTCATCAAGCAGAGAGATAATTTCTAAATAGTAGCTCCTGAAGGATCTCTTTCCAAATTAAGTCTCTAATTCTCTTTAAAACCAATCTATTTCATAGGAAACTCTAAGCTGAAATATATAGGCATAGGATATACTAAGGTATAATCTAATAATGTAGGGGAAGGAGCCCTGGTGATGCAATGGTTAAGCACTCAGCCAAAGGTTGGCGGTTTGAATCCACCAGCCACTCCATGGGGAGAAGACCTGGGGATCTGCTTCCTGAAAGCCCACAGCTTGGGAAACCCAATGGGCAGCTCTATTCTTTCATACAGGGTCACTATGAGTTGGGCTGCATGCACACGACAATGCAGGGAGTCCCTGATTGGCACAAATGGTTGAACACTTGACTACTAACTGCAAGGGCTGGTGGTTCAAACCCATTCAGAGGAGCCGCAAAAGAAAGACCTGGTAATCTGTTTCTGAAAGGTGATAGCCTTAGAAACTCCATGGAACAAATTTCTACTTTGACAATGATTACCTGGGGTTGCCAAGAGTTGGAATTAACACCGTGGCAACTGATTTAGTTTTGGTTTGATAATAATGTACAGCTAAGAATTTCTAAGGAGCTCTGGTGGCATAGTGCCTAAGGCATTTGACTGCTAACCAGAAGACTGGTGGTTCAAACCCACCAGCCTCTCTGTGGAGGGAAGACTGGGCAATCTATTTCTGTAAAGATTTACCTCCTCCCAGACCCAAAGGGTGTCACTATGAGAATTTCTACTCAATTTTAATCAAACTCTGCCTTTATCTATAAGTTTATGAAAATGGTAGATTACCTTAGAGGAAACTGAACAGTGTACTAGCTCTGAGACACAGTCACTATATCAAGGGAGTGAGAATCATTTTTAGGCCATTTCTTACCTTGATCCAATGACATCAAAAAGATGTTGCCAACGATCATTAATTTTGTTGAGCTTGTCATCAATCTCAGCTGCTCTTGTCTTGTTGCTCGCCTTGATCAACTGGTCACCCATTTGCTTTAACTGAAACTTGTTTTCACTGAACGTGTTTATTTCTTCCATGCAATCCTGGCAAAGGCACCAAACACTGGAATTACTACTGATAATTTGTTTTCTCTCCAGTCACAAACATATAGTTGCCTGATGAAATTTTAAAAAATGTTCAATAATTCTCACATTCCTGTTAATCTACCTTGCCAGTAAATAGCTAAAAAGTCAAACGATGCCCATTAAGCAAATGTATAAAATGTAAGGCAAGAGTTACTCTCTTAATTCAACAGCCGTGGCTTCCTATCACTAATTAATCTAATTTACTTGGAAGATGAGGACAACTGACCAAATTATGGAGCATAACTAAATTTGCTTAATAGCAGTAAGAGCTTTTCTGAGGTCTGACAGAGTGGCATTTTGGGTGCTTGCAGAAAGAATGCTCTTTCCCATCCTTCCCTGTGGGGGTTAGTGACTACTTCAAAATTATAGGTCCCATTGTTGCTGGCTTCTCTCCTCTGACAAGGGGAACAGTGACAACTTGAGAATCCATAACTTGCTTTCGGTGTGAACTGATGATGTTCAAGAGATTTAAGCCTCTTCCCTGGCCAGACTTCCTAACCAAGAGAAAGCAGCTCCTCTCTTAGTTCACTCCAACACATCCACCCATTACAGTCCCACAATTCCTATCTCTCAGAAATTCTCACCATTAAAGATAGGCCCCTTTAAATTTCTAAAATGCTATTAGAAACATATCTGAATCATTCTATGGCTTTGAGGCTGCCACTGAGGAGGGCACAGAATCCCCTGGTGGTCACAATAGCATCAACCACCTGGCCATCCTTGCTTACCTTCTGTAACTTTTCGATCATTTCTTCAATACTGATATCAGCTGTCTGTAGAACTTTGTTTTCCATCTGCACCAGCCATGCACACAAATCTTTATTCTTTTCATTGAACACAATCCATGAATTCAGTCTGTCTTCAATCTCCTGTTTGCGTATAGCCACCTGTGAATAAAAATGCATTTGGCAGCTGAGTGTAGCCAGAAAAGCATTTCCCCTCCCTCTCTCATCCTCCATCAAAAGGAATATGAATTTCATTCATTTTAACCAGTATTTCAGACTTAAATCTTTGTTTTGCCTCTTAGATACCTCTTAAATTAGCATCAACAGAAATTTCTTACACTTTTGATAAATGCCAAGAAAAACAATGCAATAAAGATTGTGACTGATTGAAAGGATTCAGTTTTATCTAACACATTTCTCAGGACCAGGCAATGTTTCCTTCTGTCATGCATAAGGGAGCTCTGGTGGCGTAGTGCCTAAGGCATCTGACTGCTAACCAGAAGGCTGGTGGTTCAAATCCACCAGCCACTCTGCGGAAGGAAGGTTGGGCAATCTACTTCTGTAGTGATATGGCCTCAGAAACCCAAGGAGTGCTCACTATGAGTCGGATCTGACTTGAATGCAATGAGTTTGGTTAGTTTTTCAGTCATGCATAAGGTCACCATGAATCTGAGTTCACTCAACGACAACTAACAACTATCTCACTAAACCAAATATTAGAAAGAGGAAAGGTTAGAAAAATTCTTATTAAGCACCACCCTAATGCCTTCTGTTCATATATCCTTACTGACTGCTTAACATCAAGTCAATCCCAACTCATAGCAACCTTTCTGGACAGAGCAGAGCTGCCCCACGGGGTTTCCAAGGCAGTAAATCCTTCTGGAAGTAGTCTGCCACATCATTCTCCCGTGGAGCAGCAGGTGGGTTTGAATCACTGACCGTCTGGTTTGCAGCTGAGTGCTTTAATCATTGCACCACCAAGGCTCCTTATTGACTGCTTACTACATACTAATTTACAACTTTATAACCCAAATCCTTTCCCTTTAATCCTTATACAAGGCTAATAACTTGCCTATTTAATTTAGAAACTATAATCCAAATCACAATATAAACATCTGTAAAGCAAATGGACCAGGAAAATCAAAGTCACATAAATGTTCTAGTGTTATGCTTCAAAAACGAGGAAAAGTAAAACAAAAACAAGGCACATCACTCATTTAATCTACTTTCTCATTATGAGTTATGGCTTTGGCTGGAAACCAGGAAAATGTGGCCAAATTACTAGTTTGCAGCAAGCAGGCTGACCCCAAAGCAGCCAGCACCTCACTAGGCATTAGCAGACCCTTGTTGACATCAGCAAGGAGTTCTCTTCCTTATAGGGGTCATTTTAATATAAGTATTAAATATTAGATTTTTAAAATATAAGTTTAAAGAACACAAATCAACCTTTTTAAGTGTATAAAAAGTATTCCCAGGTCTTAAAATCTTTAGTATCTTAGAGTTACGAGGAGTGGCTGAGTTTCTCTGGTAACCATCCCCAGGATACAGATGGGGAAACTAGGGTTAAACTCCCTCTTTCCTGTTACATGCGAAAATCTCTGCTTTTTTCAGAGTTAGGTGAAAATATCTATTCTTTGTACATCCTCCCCAGCCAAATATAATGAGAAAAAAAAAAAAAAAAAAAGCAGCTTTAAAAACTAGACCTACAAAACAAGTTTTGTGTTTCCATTCTTCAGGGCAGGTTTTTAAATATCCTGGCAGTTGGCACAGCTTCATTCTGATTGGTTTGATAATGGCAACAATTAGGAACATCTGGACCCCAGTCTTAACATTTAGGATACTTTTCACATATTCTACACATTCTTTTATATAAAATTGGAATAAAAATTCTAAAAGAACACATAAAATTAGGGTATATTGTGAATATTAAATACTAAAATCAGGAAGAGGAAAATGTCATGTCTCTATTAAAATGCATTCAAAAGGGTCTGAATTTCCACTTTTAAATACTATCTTTCCTTAATTCACAAAAATGAGATTATGGGCTTTATTTTCCTTAGAATTATATGTTCTTAAAGCAAAAATCTTTAAGACTACTTGACCCCTTTAATTCCACCCTGATCTTGTCACAAATGTATGTAATACGCTAACCACAGTTCCATTCTCAGTAAGGAGAGGTGATCAGCTGTGATAAGCAGTGTAGCCTGCATATCATTTCTTTTGAAGAGCTTTCCAGAACAGGCTACTTGATAATAAACATCTGAGTGTGTGTGAAAGCGGGGCTCTCATATAAAATACCCCCGTGCCCTCCGCTAAGTAAAGCTCATGCTGTTTGTCGTGCCCAGGAGAGACGGCAGGGAGGCTGAAGCAACACCTTCCCTGATTCTAATACACTGCTTAGTACTTGTCATCTGCACAAGGCAGAGAGCCGAGTCCACGCATCTTCTTGTAATTGCAGCTTTCCCCCCACTTAAGGTGAGTTTTAACAAAATCTCACTAAGAAAGTGTGCCACGTTCCAGCATTTTGTGCTGGAGAAACAAAGGGTCAGATCTGTTAAACCATGTTGCTGCCTTCTAAAGGAGCAGCGGCTGGCCTGGACTCCAATTGCAAAGGGTCTCCCGGTTCAAGGAAATTAAGTGCCTTTCTACTTTGTCTGGCCTTGGGAGACATTTCAATAAACTCCAAAACAGCTGTGCCCTGCAGTTAACTGACTTACTCTTAAGCAGAGGTCCTCCCATTGTCTGTGCAAATGCTCTATTTGCTCCTTCAAAACCATCACGTCTTCCACAAGAATGTGCTGGGTTAAGTCAGCCTTCATAGTGTGAAGTTCTTGTAAGTTCTGAGTCCAGTTAGCCAAAGATGCCTCTAGCTCCTGCATTTAACACAAGAAGGGGGGAAGAAAAGGCTTCAACTCAAGCTGCTGTTGTTTCCAAACCTGTTGGCTAATCCTTTGATTGGACTCTGGGGGAGGGGAGGCTGGGACAGGGGGAGGCGCCTTCTGCAGGAGAAAGTGAGTGTCTGCAGTTGCGGTTGGCCAGTTCTCAGCCACCTTTTCTTCAAAGGAAAACGCTTTCTACCTTTACTTTTCATTTCCTCAGGTAGTTCAGATGTTTATATAATTCATTCAATTTTAAAGTCATGGAGGCCTTTAATTTTATTTAGAGGAAAGTATTTTTTAGTCTAGAAACAGTCTTAAACACACACACATACACACACAGTTTTTAATCCTGAAAGCATATTACAGAAATTCTGTATAAAGTGTGAGTTTCCATTTCTCAAACTCCTAAGAAATGCATTGTTGCAACTGTGGCAATCTATAACAAAAACAGCTTCTCTTTCAAAGGGAAAAAACGTCTTTTTGGTTAACTATTGAAAAGAATGAGTATGATGGAAGAGAAACTGTTTCCTTATGATTGTGAGGATGATGCAGGATGGGCCAGTGTTTAGTTCTGTTGTACAAGAGGTCACTCTGAGTCAAAACTGACTCCTCAACGGCACCTGACAACAACAATAATTGGCAGAGAATGGCTGGCAGAAAATTTTCTCTGATTATGGAAACACTTATGTTTGTAAAGCAAAGTATTTGTCAAAATAAAACTTTCTGAATTCTAGGACTTTTTTTTTTTATGCTTGCAATTCTTCATACTTTGGCACATTTTAAGGATCTCCATTTATACCTGCCAAATAAAATCTGAAAGAATATTCCATTTACATCAGAGAGAAGACTGAGCAATAACAATGTGTTAATTCTTATTGATTTTGAGAGTTCTAAAAGCTACATTGCCATTATTTTACAATTTGCCAATGAGAATTTACACTAAATAAAATGGCTAAGAGAATTCTTTCTAAAGGTAGCATGGAGATTAAGAAATAACATCCTTTATCAGAAGAGAAATCATCACTTGAAATTCTTGTTACCTAGTTTTAACTTTTTTTTAAAAAAAAATTTTAACTCCAAAACTCCAGTAAAGTCAATGAGAGCAGATTTGGAGTGGAACACTTAATAGCTACATAAAATACAGGGGGCAGCTCACAAGCTGAGATACACCAAAAAACCAAACACACTGCCAGAGTCAATTTTGACTCATAGTGACTCTAAAGGACAGAGTAGAACTGCTCCATAGGGTTTCCAAGGCTGTAAATTTTTACAGAAGGAGACTGACTCATCTTTTACCCATGGAGCAGCTAGTAGGCTCAAACTGTTGACTTTTTCATTTGCAGCCAAATTCTTTAACCATTATGCCACCAGAGTTCCTCATTGTTACGTGCCGTCGAGTCGGACCCGACTCATAGCAACCCCTCCTTGGGTTTCCGAGGCAGTATCACTATGGAAGTAGATTGCCCCATCTTCCTTCTGAGGACTGGCTGGTGGGTTTGAACTGCCAGGCTTCTGGTGAACAGTCAAAGGCCTTAGGCATTTAAAACTGTCCTAAAGTGGTACAAATGGTTAACTCCCTTGGTTGCTAACTGATATGAGTCTAGCCACAGGCACCCTGGCAGAAAGGCCTGGCAATCTGCTTCTGAAAAGCCAGCCACTGAAAACCCTAAATTAGGTCAACATGAGTTGCAATTGATTTCATATAAAAGAAAAAAAAAAAAAAGAAAGAAACTAGAGGAGACCCAGAAAATCACTGAGCTTTACATAAAATTTCCCATCAGGTATCAGGAAGCTGAGACACTCATGGTCATAGGTACTGGCTCCAATGCCTGCAAAAAACCAAACTCGCTGCCATCGAGTTGATTCTGATTCTGACTTATAGCAACCCCTACTGGGTTTCCAAGGCTGTAAATCTTTATGGAAGCAGACCACCTCATCTTTCTTCCATGGATTTTTTGTTAGCAGCCAAATGCCACTATACCACCAGAGCTCCTTCCATGGCAGGCAGGCATGTTGAAATCAATTCAGTTTGGATATGTGATTTTCCACCACCCTTCAAAGGATAATTAACAGATGTAAAAGTTTTGAATATGGACATTTTTATGGTTCTTAAGAAATATATCAAATTGTGTCCTCAATGGAATGACTATAATTCAGATGCTTTTAGGCATTGAGTTTTATGCATTCTGGAGCAAAGTTTAACATGTGGAACGATTGCTAATTAATCTTTAAATCTGTATTTCTTAAATTACTAGTCTGGACTGTTCCTCACTGCTTCATCTTGATGTTCCCACAAATATATTTAGTTAATTCCTATTGAAACTTTCTGATCTCAGCCACAAAGTTACTTCCTCAGGGCAGCCTTGCCTGAGGCATCAGACAATGTTGGGATGCCTGTATTAACATACATCAGTCTTATAATTATTCACAGACACATGCACATACACACACACATGTATTTATGCCTACTGTACAATTACTTGGTTAGCGTATATCTCTCTGGTAGACCAGACTGTCAGCTCCACACTGGCAGGGACCGTGACAACATTGCTCACTGACACATCACCCAGCACGTACATAGTGCCTGGTATATGGTAAGTCCTCAGATATCAAAATGCATGATTAAAAAGAAAGTAATTTGGCAATATGTATTAAGAGCTTTAAAATGTCCACAAATACTAAATGACAAAGGCAAGGAATCAAACAATATATACAGAGAGCTCTACTGTGGAATTGTATTATGGTGGACAATCAATATTTGTACAAATATTTCAAAAATCATATCTCTGCCTTTAAATGAAAATACCCCAAATTTGCTACCAAAGTGATTACAATAGAGAATCAGTCAGCTAGATGAGTCCTTCTTTTGCAATTTAAGAAAATAAATTGTCTATACTGCAAAAATATGCAAAATTCCAGTAGTTCATACAATAGGTGATATAAAATGTAAAGCTGTTTGTCTGATGGTATGAAGAGGTGTGTTGCACAGTCTTTGAGTAGACTCGTATAACATAACAGCATTCAAGCCTTTGCCTGTGGACTCATCAAATCCCATATCTCAATACTACAATTTGGATAAAAAGAATACTGTCCTGGATATGCTCAGAATATCTTTGGAAGAATATACATTCAACTGAGAACCAACTGCCTCTGTGCAGGGGAAATGTTAGGAGAAAAATCTTCATGTATACCTTTCACATCTGTATTTTGAACCATGTGACTATATTACTTACGAAAAATTTTAAAAATAAAATTGTTCATTTATTTGGATTAAATTTTTTAACAAATTTTATGAATTCAGATGTTCACAAGAGCAATTTTTATAACAGTGAAAAGAAAGAAACAAGCTATAAAGTCCACCATTTAGAAATTAGGACATATATATTGAAATGATGCTTCAAAGAAGTTTAATGACACTACAAAATGCTCATGATATAATTTAAAAAAATTCACTGCCATCAAAAATAAAAGGGCACCTGCATAGGTAAAAAATGTGACTTCTGGATGGTAAGATCTGGGGAAGTACTTAGGACTTTTTGAATTTTCTATGAAAAACACTTAGCAGTCATAATTACAGAGAGAGAAACTATGAAAGAAATAATCTGTGTAGCATTAATGTCCATCAGTTGAAATTTAGGAATGTAAAGTTTAAACTTTTAAAAGCATTGATTTGTTAATACATAGAGCAGTTATTCTACAAACTGACTTGGCTGTGATGGGCATGCAATTTTACAAGGAAATTAAAGCTCAGATTGGTCACGTGACTATCTTATCTTTCCCAAGTGAACTAGGGATGATAAACACAAAGTCCTGGACAGCTTCAGATTACTTGGAAACGTTATGGAATATGGTCATGGGTTGCATGAACTCAGTGCTCTTGGCCTTTCTCCCTGATTCTTTCCCCTGAAAAACAGGGCTGAGGCTATGGAAGCAGAATGGAGTCCAGTGAGAACCAGGAAGTGTGATGCTTGGGAAAAATTATGACTTTAAGGGTTTAGATTTCACATCCTGGATAGGACTGTAGACTTTATGCAAAGAAATTCTATAGATCGATTGAGAGAATAGCTTCAAATTCTCTCATTTGTTATGAAAGTCTAGATCTAAACCTAAAGATGCAGAAATGGTAAAAGCTTTGAACACTAAGAATAGACAGGGACTTTTTAACCTAACAAAGTGTATCTACTAAAATGTCACAAGCAAATAGCATTCTTAATAGTGAAATGTTAGAAACATTCTTTTTAAAATCAGAGAAGCTAGCTATCAATGCTTCCTTTCAACATTGTTCTACAGGTCAATGACCAGTATAGGAGGAACAGGAAAAAAAATGTATAAAAAATAAGAGAAACAAAAAAATTGTTATTATTCATAGATGATGATTATCTACATAAATAACCAAAAGAATATACAGATACATTACTGGAATTAACAAAAGAATTTAGCAAAAATAAAAACACCCAAACTCATTGCCGTCGAATTCGTTCTGACTCATAGCGACCCTTCCTTGGGTCTGAAGTGGTATCACTACGGAATTAAATTGCTCAGTCTTCCTTCTGAGGAGTGGCTGGTGGGTTTGAACCACCAGCCTTCTGGTTAGCAGTCAAATGCCTTAGGCTCTAGGCCATCAGAGCTCCCAGAAGTTAGCAAGATGGCTGAATATAAGATCAATATATAAAAAGTCAATTGCATTCTTAGGCAATTAACAGCAATTAACAGTTAGAAAATGTAACTGGAAAAAACATTATCCTGTTATCAGAAAATAATTAGAAAAGTCAGTAGTTTGAATAGCTTAGAAAAATTGTGGAAGCAACTTATCAAACAATGAAAAGTCTTGATAAGAATTTTAGTGGCAACAAATCAGCCCCAGGAAGAAAGGGGGCAAAGCTGTAGAAGGGAGAACATTTGCAATGCACATACTCAACAGAGGAAACATACCCAGGACCAATAGTTTCTTCAATCCATAAGAAAAAGTGAACAGACCAACTGAAAAATTAGCAAAGGATATAAATAGGCAATTTACAGAAGGGCAAATCTGAATGAGTAATATACATGAAAAAACGCTCAGCTCACTAGCAATTAAACTGCAAAACAATACCATCTCACACCTATCACACTAGTATAAGTTAAAAACAAACATAACCTGACCATCCAAAGTGACTGGGAAGGGATATATAAATTGTTTTATACTCATATAATGCAAACTATACAGCAAACTGTACGAACTATACATTCCTAAATTTCAACTGATAGATAGATGATAATGCTACACAGATTATTTCTTTCATAGTTTCTCTCTCTGATTATGGCTGTTCTAAGTGTTTCTCATGGAAAATTCAAAAAGCCCTACGTACTACCCAGGTACTGAGGCTGAATGAGCTACAGGTACCGATAATGACAGTTCACAATCATTATGAGGGGAACAAAGCTGCATTAAGTGTGGTAGAGTATGGTATTGCTTATGTAAAGTGTAAAAACATGGAAAGCAATACTTCATTGAGAGCCATACATATTATACATGGAGTAAAACTATAAAGAAATGCTTAAGAACAATAAACACCAAATCCAGGAGGGTAGATACCTTTAGAGGGGCAGGGGAAATAAGTATATTGAAGACGGTACACTGGGTATTTGAGCTGTATTTGTAATGTTGTATTTTTTAACCCGATGATGGTTTCATTGCAGTTTGTCATTTTATTATGCCTTTTTAGGTATTAGAAATTTTCACAAAGAAGAAAAAGGATGCAAGAAGAACAATAATTTCTGACACAGTTTGAAGTATGAGACAAATTTCATCCTAATTTTCCAATCTGATCCATCCATGAAGTAAGAAGAACATTTAAAAAGATGACACCAACAGGCTCTCAACATCTTTGTACATCAAGCCTGTGGACAGGGAAGAAATGCCAGGAGTTCTTGCTCTAGGAATTTTCCTCATCCAAATTCTTACCCATAAGTTGACCTTGTCTTCTGCAAAGGCCTAGCCCTATCCAGGAATTTCTTCCAGTCTACTATCAATATAATATGGCAAGTTTTATACAACTGTTATACTTGACCAAAAAAAAACTCAAGCCACTGGCTTCTAAAAGATAAATTCTGTAGTCATACTTTACTCTCATTTCAAAGACAAGACCATATGATAAGGGAATAGCTTTCAAAGCAATCTCAATGCACATATCTTATATAAAAGAGAATAAAACTCTAAGATCCTAAGAAGTTAATTTCTGCAAAAGTTGTTCTTTTCTCCACACAAGGATCTGAAAGAGCATGGATTCCAATTCTTTAAGTGATTAGGATGTCATGTTAGAAAATGGGAAAAATATTTTCCAACTGAACATGAAAACTCAGTTTCAACAGAGAAAAGGAAAGGCACACAAACATTTGAAGTACTCAGAAAACATCTAAGTGACTGCCTTGACACTGCTTCAGCTTCCAATACCTTAATCAACTCCTTTTCTTTAGGAAGGTCCTCATGAAGTTCTGGAAGAGGGTCTCTGCTTCTTGCTTTTAAAACTTGCAGCCTGTTTTTCAACTCCTTGATTTTCTTTTCACACCGGTCCCAAGTCTGTTGGAAAATAGTATTAAAGACAAGTACTTTGCTCTTTAAGAATGTACTGCAGAAATAGAAAAATGTTCTTAATCCCTGTGATTTTTCTATTAAGTGTTTTTATAAAGTGTAAAATACCAGTTGCTGTGGAGTCAATTCCAACTCGTGGTTATCCCATGTATCAGACCAGAACTGTGCTCCGTAGGGTTTTTTTTTGGGAAGTTGATCACTAGGCTTTCCTCTGAGATGCCTCTGGGTGGATTTGAACTCTCTAACTATCAGTTAGCAGACAACCCATTAACCGTATGCACCACCCAGGACTCCAACTCCTTGCCTTAAGCAGACTGCAGTCTAGAAGAGCAGGCCAGGGTGGCTGAGTGCCTCTTTGTAGCTTTACATGTGGCTTAAGTCAACCTCTGGGTTGGCTTTTGCTTTTAAGTATTTATCCCTCCCATTCCATAACCCTCATCTATCTGATTTCATCTCTATTTTAATTTTGAAAGAGTTCACATTTAAAACACTACTCTAAGGACTAATTTTTAGCATTGACCGTCTTAGGGCATATGCTATAATAGCAACATAAAGCAAAAGCACTCAACCACTTTTCTTAACTTCTTTTCTAACATCATTCCTATGCTCACAAGCTTTTTCTAGAGCTTGCTTTAGTGACCCTTTCACATTCAAGCTTCGCTTCTCCATTTTCTACCATTGCTCTGACTGCTGCCTTCTACTTAAAGCACTTTGCCATTTACAAAGCTTTTTCAACTTTAATATGTCATTGTAATTACAATAACTTTAGGAGACAGACAGGTCAAGTATTCTTATCACATTTAACATGAGAAAACTGAGGTTCAGAAAGGTTCTAACCAACCCACGGACATGTGGTTCAGAAGCAGCATAGATGAGAGTGGGCTTAGAATGGTAGTCTCCACTTCTAGTACCATTCTTTCATGCCATTTTCTCTCAAAGCTTTTATTACTGGGCCAATAGTGGCCTCCATTTATAACTGATTCACTGGGGCTAGTTTGGGAGCTCTGGTAACGTAGTGCCCTAAGGCATTTGACTGCTAACCAGAAGGCTGGCGGTTCAAACCCACCAGCCACTCCTTGGAAGGAAGGTTGGGCAATCTACTTCCATAGTGATACCGCCTCAGAAACCTAAGGAGAGGTCACTATGAGTTGGATCTGACTTGACTGCAGTGAGTTTGTTTGTTTTGAGGGGCAAGTTTCCTCTCTTGATGTTATGAAAAGTACACAGGTATGAAGTGAAATACTGTCCTATTTCTCAGTACATTTGATGTTTAAGCACACTTGGTTTGATACAATTTTCTGTAATGCTGCACTTAAATGAAGCTCACTTGTCTAGCAAATTCCACTATCTGGAGCTCAACTGAGAAGAAAGTAGAAAGGGAAGCAAAACTACACATCCTTAATTCTCCCACCAAATCATGAGTTGTATTTATCATCATGCTTTAAACACAGCAGGTGCTCAATAAATAAATTTCACACAGTTCAAATAACAAATAAGATTCAGATACTTTACTTATAGGAGAGATGCTCAGGCTTTAACTCAGTGCACATTTACTCTTTATTCAGAAATCTCTGACAAGCGTGGCTGTCTGGTTTTGGTACAGAGAAGAAATTAGGGAGGAGGATGGCATACTAGGGTCCTCATGCTCAGAGAAACCAAAAGTGAAAATTGACAGCTTAATGTTAAGAAGAGAATAAAACTATGAAAACCATGTAGGAACTTAAAAAGTATAGGAGTTCAGGGTCATGGAGAATAGATTAAAACAGCTCAGAGTTCTTAAGAATAAGTTGGTATTTTAGCATCACAATACTGATTTTGGTAACAATGACCCTAAAATAAAGCATTCTGGGTTTTAAAGGTATAATTGTAAATTACCTGGGAAATTCATTCTCTGGTGACAGCAGAGATCAACTGTTGTTATGTGCCATGGAGTCGGACCCAACTAATAGCGACCCCTCCTTGGGTTTCTGAGGTGGTATCACTATGGAAGTAGATTGCTCCATCCTCCTTCTAAGGAGTGGCTGGTGGGTTTGAACCGCCAGCCTTCTGGTTAGCAGTCAAATGCCTTAGGCACTACGTTATCAGAGCTCCTAGAGATCAACTATCACTGTGTTTATTTTCATATTCTGTACCCAAAGGAAGACCAGATGTGGAAGAATTAATGTTGTATATTAAGTTTCCATTGAACATGAGTATTTGGATACTACTGAGGTTTTTCAACACTGTATCATTATTTTACATTAGTTAATTGCCTTGACTCACATGAAGACACTTGGAAAACTCAAAATACTGTGATTTCCTAAAATGGATTCCTATTTTCATACAGTGAACAAAATTTTAAGTACCATAGTTGAAAATCATGACTGGTAAAGTGAATGGTGGGCTCACCTCTACAATGCTCTGGGAGTGTTTAATCATTTCTCCCACTTGAAGTTCTGTATCCTTCCAATTGTCCTGAAGTTGTCTGATTTTCTTGTCAACAGATTCTTTACTTTCCAGGTTAGTGGTGCTCAGTAACTTCTCCCCAGCTTTCAAGGTTAGTGCATATGTGGTTTGCCTTCTTTGAAAATAAATTTCTTTATTCTAAAACAAAACAAAACAAATGTGATTTGCTCAAGCCGCTAGTGGGATCAAAATGGGACATCTGTGCATACTTCCTTCAGATCTTTTTTTTTTTTAAATGATAAATTTGATATACATTAGACAAATCTGCTTAGTGTGTACACACACACACACACACACAGACACACTCCACGTTAAAGGCTAGTGTTTTACATCAAGTAGACAGCATATTACCAAATGATGGGTTCCTAAAATAATTCCCAAGGACTGAGAAGAGAGAAGATTCTTAATGTAATGACTGAAAGCACAGAGAAATGAAAAAATATACTTCAAAGACTAAAAGCCTGTAAGACAGATGGATTTAAAAGTGTTAAGAAAATGGGTAGACAATTGGATCTGGAATTAAGAGCAAATATGCATTTTATCATGATGATACATTAGTTAGCTTACTCATAACTACCAAGGATAGAATGAACACATGATGCTAAAAAAAAAAAAAGGTGAAATACGAAAAAAATAAACATTTAAGCCTAATAAACATATAAGCCATATAAATATATACATTGATATATGCAACAAAGAGACAGCTTTAAAAAGTTACACCTGAATATCATGTAGGCTTTTCTTTAAAGAGGATTTAACTTAATTGTTTATGATACAAAAATGAAGTAAAAATCTTTGGAGTCATACTTCCCAAAGCATTTAATTTCAGGGGGGAAAGAAAAGAATTAAGGATTAAATAGATTTTGTCTAAGTATAGTAGTAGGAGCTCTGGTGGCGTAGTGCCTAAGGCACTTGACTGCTAACCAGAAGGGTGGCAGTTCAATCCCACCAGCCACTCCTTGGAAGGAAGGTTGGGCAATTTACTTCTGTAGTGATAGCGCCTTGGAAACCCAAGGAGGGTTGCTATGGGTTGGGATTGACTCCATGGCAGTATGAGTTTGGTTTGGTTTGGAAATATAGTAGTTTCCTTCATCTTCAAATTTCTCAAGAGACACATGCTATAGGCATTCTCCAAAATGGAAGCTGATTTAAAAAAAAAGAAAATTAACAGAGCACTGATTTACAAATGTGTTTCTGTGAAGTCTTGAGCTAACACAAATCAAAAGGAGGAGAACAAAGTGTATCCTCAGGAGCAACACACAAATAAGAGAAAATGTAACTCAGTGAACATACTGCTACTCTGTACTTGTCCTTCTGACATGTAGTACTGCTCAACATATCAACTTGAGCTCTGGTGACATAGTGCCTAAGGCATCTGACTGCTAACCAGAAGGTTGGCGGTTCAAACTCACCAGCCAGCCACTCCTCGGAAGGAAGATTGGGCAATCTACTTCTGTGGTGATACTGCCTCGGAAACCCAAGGAGGGGTCGCTATGAGTCGGATCCGACTGAACAGCAGTGAGTTTGGTTTGGGTTTAACCTATCAACTTAGATTGATGCTTTAATAAACTGAAAACCAAACCCACTGATTCTGACTCATAGTGACCCTATAAGACAGGGTAGAACTGCCTCATAGGCTTTCTAAGGCTTAAACCTTTACAGAAGCAGAGTGCCATATCTTCCTCTCATGGAGCAGCTCATGGGTTTGAACCACCAATCTTTTGGTAAGCAGCCAAATGCTTTAACCACTGAGCCACCAGTACTCCTTCAGTGTTCTAATAACCATCTCAAACTTAACTTATCATAAGACCTATTCCCCTTTCTAGGCTTCCCTGACTTGGTCAATAGCACATTCTTCACACCAAGGTGGTCAAGCCAAAAAACCTAGAGTCATCCTTGATTGAGCTTTTTCTTTTACTTGCCAAATCCAAACCATTAACAACCCTTGTAAACTCTACCTACAAAAATCTCTCTTTCATCTTCATTGTGATCACGCTGATGCAAGCCACCATAATAACACTGCATGACTTGAAATAGCCTCCTAACAGGTATGGGAAGACTGCATTTTCCCACAGATGTCTGCAACAATATTCCCAGTCTTACATGCTCTTCCAGGAGCTCTGGTGGTGTACTGCCTAAGGCACTTGACTGCTAACCAGAAGACTGGTGGTTCAAACCCACCAGCCACTCCTTGGAAGGAAGGTTGGGCAATCTACTTCTGTAGTGATACTGCCTCGGAAACCCAAGGAGGGGTTGCTATGAGTCGGCAGTGAGTTTGGTTTTTAGTTTGGTATATGCTCTTCCAGAATCTTGCCACTCTCCTTCAAGTGGTGGAGCTTTTTTCCCCTCCTCTTCAACTTGAGTGCATATATATAACTGCCTTGATCAACAGAGTATGGCATTTATGACTCCTGAGGCTAGGACTAAAAGGCAATAGAGCTTCTGCAGGAATCTCTCTTTTGTGGAACATGTACCATGAGCTGCCATGTAAGAAGTCTAGTGACCTAGAAGCCCCCATGGGGAGAGACCACAGAGAATGATGCCCAAGGAGCCCCAGCTGCTCAAGTCCCAGTGGTCTGAGTCTTCCCAGCTTAAGTGCTGGACATGAGAGTTAGTAAGCTATCGTAAGAGTCCAACTTCAGTCACTGTCTGACTGAACCTGCATGAGAGATGCCAAGCAAAAACCACCTAAACCAGCCCTGTGAGAGATAATAATAAAATGACTATTGTTATGCAGCAATAGGTAAGTCATACATTAGTATTTGTGCTTCTCCTTCAGCTCCCCAATGTTCTATTTTCCTTACAGCAGGCAGACTGATCTTTAAAAAAAATACAATTCACACCATGGCATCCTTTCCCCAGCTGGAAATCTTCAAAGACCTCCTAGTCCATCAAGACTATCATTCAAGAAGGGCACTTCAGCCTACAAAACACTGCTTCCTGTCTCTCAAATTCATATCCTACCTCTGTCCGTCTTGGAGCTCTCTTCCAGCCACACTGGACTTCTTTCTGTTCCTCCACCTTGCTAAGCTGGTTCCTATATTGGGGATGTTGGCAACCTGTTCCTGTTCTCAAAGTTTCTTTTTCCACATCTTTGCACAGCTGGCTCCTTTTCATCATTCAGACCTCAATTTAAATGTTACCTTTCCAGAGATCACCCAATCTAAAATAACTAAACAGCCTATATATTAGTTTCCTATTGCTACCATAACAAATAACCACAAACTTAGTGGCTTTAAACACAAATTTATTATCTTCCAGTCCTGGAGGTCAACTTCACTGGGTTGAAAAGGTGTTGGCAGGCCTGCATTCCTTCTGGAGGATACAGGGGAGAAGCAGCTTCCTTGCCTTTTCCAGCTTCGAGAAGCCACCCACATTCCAAGGAATGTGGCCCCTTCCTCCATCCTCAAAGCCAGCAGCATAGCATCTTCTGTCCTCTATGACCTCTGTTTCTGTCCTTATATTTTCTCTGACACTGATCCTCCTGCCTTCTACTTATAAGGACCTTTGTGATTACATTTGGCCCACTTGGATAGTCCAGAATAACCTTCCCACATCAAGACCCTTACTTTAATCACACCCACAAAGTCCTTTTTATCACGCAAATTGACATAGCCACAAATTCTGGGAATTAGGATATGGACATCTTTGTTCAGCCTCCTAACCAACCCCATCATTACATTACCTGTTTTCCTGCTTTTTGTAATTTACTCTGCTATTGTTGAGAATATAAACAGCAAAACAGACACCAATTCAACAGTTTCTACATGTACAATTCAGTGACACTGGTTATATTCTGAGTTACGCAGCTAGTCTCTCCTTTTCTGAGTTGTTCCTCCCCCATTAACACAAACTCACCGCTCCCTAAGGTTTCTGTCTAATCTTTCACGTTGTTGTCAATTTGATTCCACATAGAAAGCTCTTAAAAGACCGTAATGCTTTAGGCAGACATTCTTTAGTACTTAGGCTAAACTACTGTTTGGTTTTAAGATTTCAGGGGATATTTTTGGCTTAAGGTTTAAAGATTATCTCAAGGTAGCAGTTTCAGGGGTTCATCTAATCTCCATGGCTCTAGAAAGTCTAGATTCCATGACATTTTGAAATTCTGTTTTACATTTTCCCTCTTTTGATCAGAATTCTTCTATGAAATCTTTGATCAAAATGTTCAGTAATGGTAGCCAGGCACCATCCCACTTCTTCTAGTCTCATGGCAAAGGAGGCAGTTGTTGATGGAGGCAATTAGCCACCTATTCCATTTTTTCCTCCTATTCCTAACTCTCTTTCTTTTTCTGTTGCTCCAGGTGAATAGAGACTAATTGTTGTGCCTTGGGTTGCTGACCCCAGGCATGATGCAACAATCTAGGAGGTAAGAACAGAAGCACTAAACATGTTATTAGGCCAATTAAGTGAGATGTTATGAAACCATGACCCTTCAAACCAAGAAACCAAACCCCATGACATGTTTGGTTGTACATAAACAGCCTCAAAAGCTATTCTTTTTTATTGTTGTTGTAAATATATCTATCATACAACTTTTGCCAATTCAGTTTTCTATAGGTGTATAACTTATCGACAGTGATTAAATTAATTGGCTGTTTTAGTGCAATCTAGTGTTTTGTTTTTTACTTTCTTATTTTTCTGATTGCCCCACTAGGATGTAAATTCCTTGTCAGCAGGATCTTCTCTCAGTCTATACACTCAGCATTTACAATAATGACTGGCACATAGCAGGCACTCACTGTTTGATAACGGGATGAACAAATGGGGAAAGCACAGGATATCCAAAGGGTGATAGTTTCCAGCTCAGTGAAACATACTCTAGTAACAGCCAACTAATTCTCATCCTATGATCACCATGCAACTTTTTTAACTGAAAATTTGGTTGCCTAAATACATTTGCTCCCAAGAATAAGCAGGACTCCCACTTAAATGACTACACTGGAGGTCAATTTACACATTAGTCAGTTGCTTAAAAGTTTGAGTGGTCTGAATGTATTAATACTACCCCTTCCTCACTCCACCCACCCATTGTTACTCATCTCGACTTCACTCATCCCAGTTCAAGAGAGCCTCTGGATGAATGGATAAGTTTGGGTTTCTGACCCCAAGATGCTGAGGACCAGGCTGTGGATTATGGGGGCCCCACCCACCTGGTTTCCCCATCACTGAGCACATACTATAACTACAACATGACAGGAAATATAAAACCTGAGGTGAGTGAACATCTTACAAATGACCACCCAGTAACCCTGTAGTGTTCACACTGCTCCTGTGCAAATCCTACCTGGAGCTCATGGATCAGCCTTCTAGTTTGGGAGAGACTGTAGGAATCCTGGCTCCTGACTGCAGACAGCAGGTGGCTGGTGTCGGTAAGGAAGCGGAGCAAGTCCTCCACGGAGGCATTGAAATTCTGCCACTGCCTTGCCAGCCCATCGACGTCACCTTTCCTTTGCTGAACCCTCTGGGCAGCACTTTGCCACTGATCCTTCAGCATTGTGATTTTCGAAACAAATTCCGGTCTTGGTAAAAACAGAGGGTTAGTTAGTGTGTTGATTACTACCATGAACTCCAACATCAATGTGCAGAAAAACAACCACAGACGGGTAGGCGGAGTCCAGATTTGCTATGTAGATGCACAACTTATATTGAAAAAATTTCTTTAAGTATGAGCAACATTCAACTAACACAGGATGGGGGACTCGAGTGGGGCAGTATGTGAGCTAGCGAAGAGGGATTCAGCAGATGATGTGCATATAACCTGGTTCTCGCCAGCATGCATGGCAGTCGTTCCCTTAAACAAACTGAAAGCTGTTTGAACATACCAGATGCTGCATGGAAAACTAGCAACTGGATCAATGGGAAAGGGATGGACAGATTGGTACTTTGTAATGCTATTGATTACTTGAGGGCTATACTTCATATAATTTGTGCTATAAAGAGCATACTTTCTGCGGATATACAACTAGTTCCTTCCCAGATAAATGTTATTGGGTGCTGTACAGTACAGCAACCCCATGTGACCGAGTAGAAGTGCCCAGAGGGTTTTCAAGATGTAATCTTTGAAGAAACAGACCTGCCAGGTCTTTTTCCCATGGCGCTGCTAATGGGTTCAAACCATCATCCTCTCCATTAGCAGCTCAACATTTAACCATCTCACCACTAGGACTCCTTTCCTAGATAAATAACACCCATCATGTGATTAAAAAAAAGTCTTTTTATAAATTATAGAAAAACATCCCATTTTGCCTTACTGATCAAATCAAAGCTAGGTTACCATTCTGGAACTTGCTTGAATTTATTACTTCTGAAGTAGGAAGAAATGGGCTTTATATTTCTCAATTATGCTGGAGGAAGAACCAGAGGTGTATGGGATGGTGATGGGGAGGAAAAGTTATACCTATCACGCTGTTGAGAGAAATATTTAAGCAGTGAGGCCACCTAGGTTCTGTCTGCCATGCACACCAATTGCATGGGCAGGTTCAGTTATCACTGCCAGCCTTGCCTAAGGGGCTCTCCTCAGCCCAGTCTGGCACTGCCCAGTGACCCCAACTCTATGAATGAAGCATGGAGAGAAACCCCTTCTTTCACAAGTATGTCACAGCTACCTACTGGGAATAGAATACTTCAAAAATTATTTTTTTTAAAAGCAAAACATCATGAGGGTGAAGGAAAAGAACACATACTACAGAAAAATCATTTGGGGTTCATAGTTACATAAGTACACTTGGCAAATGGGTATTTGCAAAGCTTCTGGTTTGCTAATGCTGTCCACCTAGCCATCTTTGGGAGAAATACCACTGATGTTTTAATGGCCACAAAGCAGGACCTTGTCCTGACATACAGTCAGAACACTAGTCCCATTGAGGTCTATTAACTAAAATGGCCCTGGAGCTGGCCTGGCCAAGGTGCATGGTGGAAGGCCTGCGACTGTATTACGTTCTGTATGCCTACAGCTGTCACACTCCCAGATACCTTACCTCTTCTCAGCTTCCATTGCGTCCAGGAGTTGTAAGGACTGGGTGACAAAAGAATCAGCAATTGTTTGGTTTATAGAAACTTCAGCTTCTAACATCTGCAGATATATCAAAATACCAAACATTAGCTAATAGAATTCATTTTATGAATATGAAACTTACATTTTCTATTACAATCTAAGCTCAGAGGATATGTGACATGATTCATTTTCAAATTATTTGAGCCTAATTGCCAAAAGTGCTCCTCAACATTACCTAAGAACATAGGCTTAAAAGTAATAAAACTATGTCTAATTGTAATAGCAGGTACCATTTATTGAGCACTTACTACTTGCTAGGGCACTGTGTAAAATATGCATTGTCTCATTTACTCCTTAACCTTACGACTTTAGTACTATTATTATATCCATTTGACAAAGGAGGAAACAAGGCATAAAAAGGCTCAGTAATTTATGTGAAGACACACAGTTTTACAGCAGGGTGGCTGTCACTGTCACTGGACGATCAGAATGCAGCGATGCAGATTTCAATCAGTTACATTACAAAGTTATAGGGAGCTAATCATGCACACTTGTGAAATGCAGGATCTGTCTATGACCGCCAGGACTAGTTCCAAACCTACATCAGCCCAAGTCATGGGAAACTCGGTAAAATTATTAATGCTACAACTATTATTCTATCAGGTGCTCAAAAGGCTTAGAGAATTAGTAAAAATGCAAATGTGAGTTGAAGTGTTTTAACATGTTCTTGGCAAAATGGTGCATATACAATGTTTATACTCTATGGAAGCAAAACTGTGCTAGAAGCTTCTATTTACTGCAGGAAATACAGGATTGTTGTCATAATTAAAATACAGCAGTAGAACAAAATGTTGGAATTTATGAAATGTGTGAGTAGACAACTGATTCACAATGATCAGTAGACAACTGATTTTGCTTCAGGATGTACTTCTGTATTTAGGGGTTGATAGATACTCCCTCTGTTTTAACTTTATCCTTCCCCAACTTCTGTCCCAGAGTGAGGGGGTCCAAGGGCAGGAGAGAGCACAGGTTTACCTCATATGATTTCTGCTGTTCGAGGAGAGCTTGAAGATTGCTGGCAATATTCACTTTCAGCATCTCTTCTATCTTTTCCAGAAGTTGGACCCATTTTTCACAGCAATAAAGAAACTTTTCATTCAATCCAATTCCCTGAAGATCACTACAAAGGTTTAAAACAAAAGAGAGCCACAAACCAACAACATCGCCCAAATGCAAGCATTCACTTTACCTTCATTAAAACAGAATGATAAGGAGGGGTGTTCTGACCTGCAGCGTTCCAGTGCTGTTGCTGTGGCCCGGATCCACTGCCGGTTCATATTTTGTAATGTCTTCACAGCTATGTCACTAAGTGGCAGCTTGAGGCTGACTTCATTCAAACGTTCGATATCAGGCGCCTGGGCTGTCAAGGCCAGCACGTGATTCTATGAGAAGAAAAAAAAAGTTAAATTCCAGATGTTTGGATGCCAGTAGCATACGTAGATGATAGAAAAGCCACAGAGATCCTGTAGGTCACCCCTCATCTCAAAGATGAGAAATAATTGAGGACTGAGTAGATAAACGGTTTGCCCATAGTCAACTAGCTAGTTAGTGGCAGAACTGACCCTAGAACCCAGGCCTCTCAGTCCTATGCCTTTTCGGGAACCCAAGCTGCACACAGTCAGCACCTCAACAGCCCAGGAAATAAAAAGTGATCTTGGAGCTTGTCTTTGAGAAAGATGAAAAATTAACTTTTATTTATTTATTTTTTTAAATGACCAACTCTGGACCTTCAAATCTCATTTAGTCTGCCATAACGTGACCTTTAACAAGTCATATATTTTACCTTCAAATCAAATGCAAATTTAATCCTTCAAATAAACTTAGCAAATCCTGGTACTTAAACACTTATATTTTGGTTGTTGTTGTTGTTATGTGCCGTCAAGTCGGCCCCGACTCATAGTGACCCCTCCTTGGGTTTCCGAGGCAGTATCACTACGGAAGTAGGATTGCCCAACCTTCCTTCCGAGGAGTGGCTGGTGGGTTTGAACCGCCAGCCTTCTGGTTAGCAGTCAAGTGCTTTAGCCACTATGCTACCAGAGCTCCTTATATTTTGGTAGAACATGAAATCATAGGAAAGCAAACTCATCAAAAATTTATTTTCAAAAAGATGTTCTGGAGATAGCCTCTTGGTCAACACTGTTAAGCAAACATCCTTCACAACGTTCATACTATTACTATAATACTCTGCTATAATAGCCTAGGGCGGGGTCAGCAAATTTCTCCTATAAAGGACCAGACTAAATATTGTAGCCTTTGTGGGTCTTGTGGTCTCTGTTGCCCTCATAGCGTGAAACTCTGCTCTTATAGCATGAAAGATTCCACAGACAATAAGTAAATGAATGGCTGTGTCTGTGTTGCCTGTGTTCCAATAAAACGTTGTTAAAAGAAAAAACAAAAACAAAAACAAAAAAAACCAGGTGGCAGCCTGGATTTAAATAGTGGGCCATAGTTTATTGACTCCTGATCTAGGTTATGAATGTTGACCATTAGGAGTTGCAACATCCAGAATTCTTTAATTCTTTCATTCATTTATAAATTTATTCAGGTAATAAAGAAATAAAATCATATAATTAATTTTGATCAGGTATTTTCCTTTTGATCTTCAATAACCAGAAAAATTTAATCCATCATAACAGCTACTGAAGCTAATCAATAAAGTCATCAAGATTAAAAAAAAAAAAAATCCTCTACTAAAAATTACTGAGACATATTACTAAACCAGTTCTCTATTGTGATACTTTCTACACCTTAGGAAAAAGAGTATAAGAATGTGCACATAAATGACTGTACTCAAAAGTTAAGACACAAATACATCCTATAATCGACAGTAACTGGCTATTTATTTATTGTATCCTGTGGTGGTTCTAAGACTTTAGGAAAGCCAAAAATTGGCAATACCAGGATTGAGTCAGCATTTTCTTCTTTTTCTTGCTGGTAGAGTTTATTCAAATTCTCTTCTTCACGCATAATAAGACCTTTCAGAGATTCCAAGCGGTCCTCAAAATCCTTAAATTGTGAGAGAACCAACTAGAACAGGAGAAATTCTCATTAGAAGCAATTTTCATATGCATGTGTAACAGTTTAGTGTTAGAAGCTGATGAAAGTTTAAGTTGTTTTAAACCCCCAGCATCTTGTAATCATCTTGAATATTCACAGATGAATATTAAGAAAACTCTGGTTTTCACTTTGTGCCTTTGGCAAAGCACTGAGTCCTCGGAGGATGAAGGGATCAACTGCTTGAGGGGTACAGACAGAGGAGCGTTAGTGACTACTCTGTTCCTTAGCTCACTGTGCCCCACATTGGTATTGAGACTTGATATCGGAGCTCCACAGCCTTCTACATAGCTCTTTGACAGCTCAGCTACTACAGGCTTTTCAAAAAGTGAATATACAACACATGACTATGTTTGAAGCAGCTACTTCTGTGACTCAGCCCATCTTGAGAACCAAAAAACTGAGATTTGAACAGAGTATTAAAGATGATGTATTACTTCTTAAACTAACATGTTCCATAAAGTAGAAAGGGTTGCTTAAGACCTGCCTCTTGCCCATGTGATTGAAGCTAGAATGATGGACATGTTCGGGGCAGCTCTGTTGTCTAGGCACCCTACAGAGCAGTGCACAAAGCACAAATTAACTACTTCAAAATGTCCTAATTTGCAAAAATGTCCAAAACTACAATTTGAATGGAAAAATAATTAAGATGAACCTCAAATTCATTTGCTTTCACCAGCAGCATCTTTTCCAAATAAGCAGCCCTCTGGAGGAAGTGTGAATGACCAGCAAGGACCACGTGGGGATCGGACTCTGCGGATCGCGGGAGTCGCTCCAGGAGAGTGGCATTTTGGACAACAGCCTCTTTTGTGTTCTGCACATCATGCTGCAGCTCCTGGAGAGGAAGAAGTCATCACAAAACACAACCTCCTCCTTCATGCCACAACTCCCCACCCCCTGCCGCTCGATCAACATCTAAGAGAAGTTTGCCCTGAGATTGTGCTTGTGGCTTTTTGTTGTCACTTTTCACATTGCTTATATGGTGTACACTCCAGGTGCTACATCCTGAAACCTGTCAGTTCAGAGCAAAACTTCACCAGTGACCAAAGGAGTTGAGGTTTCTAATTTATAGAGTGGGTATAAGCATGTGTTTTAAATTTCTAATCATTTAAAACTTTAAGGATATTCTTTAATAATAATCAGTGTAAAACTATACCCTGTCTGACATTTTCTGATATAAACAGATTCATTTGCAGTGATCATAGAATCTCATTAATTAAGCTGACTTTACAGCTATTGTGGCAATTTGATGTGTGTGAGATTTCTGGTGAGGTTTTTTTTTTTTTTTTAAATTTAATTCTTCTGCAACCCATGAGCATATAGCACCCACCATTTTCTGTCTCTGGGGTTTGGTGGGACATTTTTATCCCACGTTTAGTGTGTGCTGCCATCTGGTGGAGGCCTGTATAGTTCTGAGAATCTGAAGAAATGGGCCTTGTCCCACCAGATCCTGCACCAGAGATTCTCCCTCGGGACATATATGCACCATTAATTGTATCAAAATCCTAAAAAAAAAAAAAAAACCTCAAAAAACATCTTTTTTCATTTCATTCAAAACTAAAAGTACATGGTTTCAACAAAAAATTTGAAGTTGAAAATAATGTGGTCTTGAAAGGGTAAAACAATAAATCACAGAGAAGTTCACTAGACTATCTACTGGACTCTTATCTCTCTACTTCAATTAGTTAATACATTTTTATTTGACCTACAGTATCAGAGGATACAAAATACATTTAGTTGCTAAGCTGAAAACTGGCAAGTATCACTTTCTGGGTACTCATTTACAGTAACTGGGGGAGGGGGAACCATGGAAGAAGAAAGCATACAACTCTTAAATATCACCTAAGAAATCACTATGCCCACAGAGAAACCACACTGTTATCTCACTCTTAGTGTGTCCTGCCACCTGAATTTGCCACCAAGTTCATGATTATTTCTAATGCCAAGGATACAGTATCTATTATTCTTAGATGGTCACACTCAGTTGAGAATCTGATTATAAGGCTTTTAATCAGGAGACTGAACTGCTAAACGAAAGGGCAGACTGGAATGACGTGGTGTCAGGTTCTGCTGGCCCAGCTTCACGCTGTCTGGAGCTCTCCTCGAGCTGTCATCTGGTTCTCCCAAGCTCATACTTCCTGGCCTTGCTTATATCCTAGATGGCCAGTTTATGGTACCTGTCCCAACCAATTTCTGTGTTCCTACAGCTTATGTCCCTCCTTCACTGGCCCTATCTTTAGCTGAGTCGGCATTGGTTTTCCTGAAGAGTTCTGCACCCACCTTTATGGATTGCAGGGCCGGGGTCAGGATTTCTGCCAGGTTGTTTCCAGACATGTTGATGCTTGCGAGCTGTTGAAACGTTCTTTCCTGCTGCTCCAGCCTCACTGTGGCTTCAGCATGAGCACCGCTGTACGCTGTCCACAGCTGCAGCAGACTCTGCGCCCGCTGCAACTGGTCTGTGATATCTTGGTTTACTTGTGTCCACCTGTGTGTGCAACATGAACAATGGAACCCTCATTCTGTCCTCCTCCTTGTAGCAAAAGTACGATGTACAAGCTCTACTGGTAACTTAATAGCAAGTGAATAGTTTTTTTTTTTTTTTTAAAGACATTGTTAATTGCTTTTTTTTTTTAAATAATGGCATCACATATATAAACATAAGTCTACATTAGGTTATTTAATTCTCATTTTAAAATGAACAGAAACTACAAAGTCTGTGAATGGCAACAAGTATCTATTGTATTATGAGTGCTTCTCTGGCAAAGGCAAGGAAAGCATAGAACTGTATGCCTGCTGAAAACTTTTCCACAAGAGAAAATGTACAAAGAGTTCCTTTAAATAAACAAGTTCCCATTGAGTCGATTCCAACTCATGGCAACTGCGTGTGTGTCAGAGTCAAACCGTGCTCCACTGGGTGGTTAGTGGCTGATTTTTTGGAAGTAGATCGCAAGCAATTTCTTCTGAGGGGCCTCTACGTGGATTTGGCCCTCTAACCTTTCAGTTAGCAGCTGGCTGCAAAAACCTATTGTATTTATGTCAAACATAATAGATTTTCTAATTATGAAAGCAACACTTTCCTATGTAAAAATGAAAAGAAAGAAATTTGATTTTATTTCACATATAAACTATAGTATCTTGCCTTTTCCCCCATTTAACTTCTTAAAAAATATGCTTCTAATGTCTTTAATGTTGTTGTTGTTGTTATGTGCCGTCGAGTCAAACCCGACTCATAGTGACCCCTCCTTGGGTTTCTGAGGCAGTATCACTACAGAAGTAGGATTGCCCAACCTTCCTTCCGAGGAGTGGCTGGTGGGTTTGAACCACCAGTCGTCTGGTTAGCAGGCAAGTGTCTTAGCCACTATGCTACCAGAGCTCCCAAATGTCTTTAATAGAGGATAAATAAACACAATTTTAAATGGCTCCCTCTAATGGTCTGTTTTTAGTTTAACTTCCTAATTTTAAGCAGTTCACAATTTTTTAAGTTATATATATAATGCTCTGATAAATCTTTGTTTAAAAAGCTTTAATATATCTCAGATTTCTAAAAGAATCACTAGGTCCAAGAATATAAATATTTGAATATGTTTAAGTCTATTGTTGTACATGGTCAAATTGCTTTCTAAAAGCATTTTAATATTTGCATTCTCACATGAAGCTCAGGTAAATGCTTGTTTTACAATATCCTCAACCTTGCAAAAAGGGGAAAAAGGCATAATTGCTTGCTTTTATATATTTAAAAAAATCTTATAAGCGCTAAATTTTTACAATACTTTTCCTACTACACTATATGCTCATTGTAAAGCAAAAAGACGACAGAAAACATCTGTGTTTATACTATCTATATCCAGATATGAATAAAAAAGAAAATTAAAAACAATCACTTCTTAATCTAAGCTAACTATTGTTAGCATGTTAGTGCCATTTTCTTCATCCCCTATTTTCTCCTTCCTCTCCCTCTTCCACTCAGGACTGGATCACGAGCTGAGGATGCCACTGTAGGATTTATAATTTGATGTCTCTTTAAATAACTGTTCAAGGTTGACTTATAGGAGAGGCTGAACCTGTGTGGAGTGAGGGTCGGGGGAGGACTCTGAAGCTATCTTAACTTCTTCATTGCTATCTGGAACAAATCAGCTCTGGCCCCAACTTTCATAACCCATCCAACAAAATAAAAGTGTTGCAATTAACTAGGGCTACACTTCTTAGGAGAAACTTTCCTATTCCACCAAAAGCAGTTCATGGAATTCCTTCCAACCATACAAATCGTCTCCCTGAGAGGTATTCTAATATCCTCTTTTTTCCATCTTATTATATTTCCAGTGATGTCTGAATGCTCCCTATAGATTTGCCCATGTGGTACCATTCCTTTAATGTCTCTCTGCCAACAATTTTGAGGATGGGCCTGAGCATTTAGTCTATGCCCTTTGAAAGCGATTATCCTGAGATAATCAGGATAATCCTGAGATAATCAGGGCGTTGCTAGATAGATTATATGAAATGCTTAAAAAAGGCAGGTAATAGCCTTCACAACCCTGAATCTTACATGGACCAGATCCTTCAAAGCAGAAGAGACTAGAATAAAGATACCTGGTCTATTATTCGAATTGTTAAGGAGCTCTGGTGGTGTGATGGTTAAGTATTCTCTTGCTAACCAAAAGGTTGGAGGCTTGAAACCATCAGAAAAAAGAATTGGTGTAAAGATTATAGCCTAGGAAATCCTATGGGGCACTTCTACTCTGTCCTATGGATCCCTAAAAGTTGGAATCAACTCGATGGCACACAATTCAAATGGTTATTTTTAGAGTACCTTGCATGAGTATCTTGGCATTTCTTGTCAATTATTTCAGCAACTGAGGGGCAGTAATTTTTAAGTTTACCAATAACCTCCCGGAGTTTCTCCCAACTTCCTTCACTGCTCTCAGCTTCATCTTGAAGTGCCTAAGAGAATACAGCAGGAATGTTAAGTTTCAAAATGGTCTGGCTACTTCCAAAGAAGGCAGCTTCTCAAAACTTGCTGCTAAATAACAATAACATAACACTCAAGCATTAATAGAACGAACAGACAGCCTATAAGGAATGTGAAGAACAACTAAGTCATTCCTTGTCTGAGCTGCACCAAACACACTAAAAATGATGTACTAAAATAATCCCCTCCAAAAACGAAACCACCACCAAAAAGTGAACCTTTAAATTGTGAAACAACATGACCATGAAAAATGATGGAAACGTTGTTGTACATAGCATTTTTCACAAATAACACACATGTCATACAGTTTTTTCCAACCATGCAACCTCTTTGTGCATTAGTTTCCTATGCGTGTTATTTATGTGGATGTGCTATAAGTGAAAAAATATGAGAGTTTTTCAAAGCTTCAGTCATTTAGCTCATGTGACTCATTCAGCTTATTTTGGAATTTCAAGCCATACTTGTGAAGCTGCTGTTTAAAATACTGTTTGGCTCTTCCCTGTGGACAGCACAAAAGCAAATGGGTCCATTACTGTGCTCATGTCCCTTCTGAAATTTCTGCCAGTAATATGCTGCGCCAAGCTCTGGTTAATCACCTGAAGGTTCTGCATCTGGCATCTCAAGGCCTCCAACGACAAAGCCACAGGCTTGCTGTGTTCCATGCAGTACCAGAATCTGATGGTCATCATATTCACTTCATCATAGAGTTTATCATAAATCTTCCACTCCTGTAAAACTGACTGCATGGAGTTTTTGAGCTGATTGACCTATAGGAAAAGTAGAAACACTGTGAGAAAATCATTGAGGACACATGCGCTCTCAAAACTTTTTTCCTTCAGTGACTCTCCACTATATCCAATTTAAACATTTAAATATAAGAATATTGGAAGATCTTCTGTATTTAACTAGAGATGGGAAGGGTAGGCCGATGAACAAAGACTTAACAGAGCAGGCTAAGTTTTAATATGGGTGCAGGTGAAAGAGCTCTAAATCCAAAAGGATCAGCACCCAGAGACATTATTAGGTAGAAACAGTCCAGGGAAAGAAAACTAGCCAGGAATCTGAAGCTGTGAGTGCAATTTCATTTACAACATACTAGTTTTCTGACTGTGGGCAATTTATTTAACTTCTGAGTCTGTTTCCTGATTCCCAAAACAGAGACAATAAGAGAAATAATAAGTAATACATGTGAAAATGTTCTGAAACCCATAAAGCACTATAAAATATGCTATTAATGTCACCTGAGAACTTAAGTCTGATTACTACTGCAGAACAAGTACAACCTGGAGATGAACATTTTCTGCCAAAATGAGGGTAAGCGCAAAGTAGGAGGAACTGCCAACAGTGGGCATGTCTTACCCATTAGTATGCTCTGATAATCATGAAAAGGGTAGACGCTGAAGCATTTTGTTCCCCATTTAAAATGATCTCAGATACTATCCAGAATATATAAAGAACTTTTACAACTCATCAAAAAAGGGTAAACCAATTGAAAATGGGCAATGAGCTTGAGCAGACATTTCTCCAAAGAACATATAGAAATGGCCAACAAGCTATTCGTCAATAGAGGAATGCATTAGTCATTAAGGAAATGCAAATCAAAACCACAATGAGATATCACACCCAATAGGATGGCTAGAATAAAAAACCAGATAATTACTTATGTGTTGGTGAGGATATGGAGATATCCCATTGTTGGTAAAATGTAAAAAGGTGCAGCTACTTTAGAAAATGGTCTGTAAATTCCTTAAAAAGTCAAATATAGAGTTATCATATGATGTAGCAATTCCACTCCTAAGTGTATACTCAAGAATGACGAAGACGCATGTCCACACTTCAAAAACTTGTGCAAAGTGGAAACAACCTAAATGTCCATCGACTGAAGAACAGATAAACAAAATGTGGTATATCCATATAGTGGAATATTATTCATCTGTGAAAAGCCATAAAAAGCAGGCAAGAAAAAAAAAAAAAAAAAAAAAGCCTTAAATGCAAGGTAGCATGGATGAACCTTCAAAACATTGTACTACATGAAAGAAGTCAGCCACAAAAGGCCATATATAGTTGATTTCATTTGTCTGAAATGTCCAGAATAGGCTAATCCATAGAGAAAAAAAAAGTAGATTAGTGGTTGTCAAAGGCAGGGGGAAGTAGAGAAATGAGGAGTGACTGCTAATGGGTACAAAATGATCTGGCTTCTTGCAAACAAAGTTTCTTTTTGAAGTGAGGAAATACTCTGGAATTAAATAGCAGTGATGGTTGAACATTGTGAACATATTAAAAACCACTGAATTGTACACTTTAAAAGGGTAAATTATAGCTCAACTGAAAAAAAAAAAAAAAAAGGCTTGAGTAGAATGAAGAGAATTGGTGTGTTGGCCCAACCAAAACCAAACTCACTGCCATCAGTTGATTTCTGACTCACAGTGACCATATAGGACAAAGTAGAACTGCTCCCATGGAGTTTCCACAGCTGTATATCTTTATAAAAGCAGACTGCCTCATCTTTCTCCCATAGAATGGCTGGTGGGTTTGAACCACTGACCTTCTGGTTAGCAGCCCAATGCCTTAGATACCATAGCATCATGGCTCCTTTGTCCCAAATAAGTACAGATAAAAAACAATCTGGGATGCTAAAATGTTAGTCACACATAGGCAATTATGGAGCCATGATGATCTGAAATTATTGTTATATGGAGTGGACAGCTCAGAAAAACAACCAACCAAATACACACACCCAAGTCACACAGAGTCAGAATAAAAGACAGGAAGAAGGGAGGCAGGGAAGGAACTCCTCACAGATGCACCTCTCAGTGGCTGGGTCCTATTTGGGCAGCAGAGATAATTCTGTCACAAAAGTGCCAAGTCATCCTAAGCTTACAGGCAACATGCT
Source organism: Orycteropus afer afer (assembly GCF_000298275.1). Taxonomy (NCBI): domain Eukaryota; kingdom Metazoa; phylum Chordata; class Mammalia; order Tubulidentata; family Orycteropodidae; genus Orycteropus; species Orycteropus afer. Next base: position 354,990 of record NW_006921675.1, on the reverse strand, counting down.
ACAAGAGACACTGCTATGATTCACGCTGCCCAAGGCTTTCATGGACGCTACATATTAAGCTGGTTCAGCTTCAGTGCTTCATTTAAAAGAAATGGTTCATATGGCTGTGTCAAAGAACAAGAAAATCATTAAGTATTATTCTCTACACTAGAAACAAGGAGGAGAAATATTTTCAAATTAATACTGGGATTGGGCAGCAGTGTAGTATGTATTGAGCACCACACAGGCATCACTATTAAAGTAGAAATAAATGAGTATTATTTTCTCCATTTTATTGAACAGGAAATTGAAGCTCAGAGATGTTATGTAACCAAGTAACCTGCCCAAGGATACAGAAAATAGTGTAGCCGGAATATTGAGGCAGACTATAAAATCGTACCTCTTAAACACAAGGCTAAACTGACTCTGGGCAGCTTACGGATGAATGATCCAGGTCTTGTCACCTCTAAATATTTCTTCAATAAAAGTTTTTTGAGATTTAATTCACATACTATACAATTCATCCACTGAAGTGTGGATTTCAGCATTTTTTTTTAAGTATACTTAGAGTTCTGCAACCATCACCACATGCAATTTTATAAAAATTCCATCATTCCAAATAGAAACTCCACTCCCATTAACAGTGCCTCCCCATTCCCCTCTGGCTTGTTGTTGTTGTAACACAACTACAACAACAACCCCATTCCCCTCTGGCTTTAGCCCCTGGACACCACTAATTTACTTTTCTGTCTCTATAATTTGCCTATTCTGGACATTTCACATAAATGGAACCATACAACATGCTACATTTGTGACTGGATTATTTCACTGAGCATAATGTTTTCATGGTTTATCAACGTTTTGGTATGTATTCACTCATTTTTAGGGTTGAGTGATATTCCATTGTGTGGCTATACCATTTTTTGTTGATGGACATTTAGGTTGTCTCCACTTTTTGGCTTTTATCAATAATGCTACTATAAACATCCACATACAAGTTTTTTTACGTATACATATATTTTCACTTGTCTTTGGTGTATACCTAGGAGTGAAATTGTTGGGTACTATGACTCTATGTTCAACTCTTCATGGAGCTGCCAGACTGTTGTCTACAGCATCTGTACCATTTTATATTCCCTTCAGCAATGTATGAGGGTTCTAATTTTTTCACATTCTCATCAACATTTGTTATTGTCCATCTTTTTGATTATAGTTGTCTTAGTGGATGTGAAGTGGTATCTCATTGTGGTTATGATTTGCATTTCCTTGATAGCTAATGATTTGTTGTTGTTGTTGTTATGTGTCGTCAAGTTGTACCTAACTCATAGCGACCCCTCCTTGGGTTTCTGAGGCAGTATCACTACAGAAGTAGATTGCCCCATTTTCCTTCCAAGGAGTGGCTGGTGGGTTTGAACTGTCAGCCTTCTAGTTAGCAGACAAGTGCCTTAGGCACTATGCTACCAGAGCTCCCAGCTAATGATAGAGCATCTTTTCATGTGCTTATTGGCCATTTGTGTATATTTCAAGAAATGTCTACGAAGATCCTTTGCCTATTTTTAAATTGGGTTACTTATCTTTTTATTATGGAGTTGTAAGAGTTCTTTGTAGAGTCTAGATTATAAAATCTCTTATCAGATTTATATTTGCAAATATTTTCTTCCATTCTGTATGTTATCATTTCACAATTTTTATTGTGCCTGTTGAAAGACAAATATGTTTAATTTTGGTGAAGTCTAATTTATCTAGTTTTTCTTGGTTGCTTGTGCTTTTGGTATCATATAAAGAAACTATTGCCAAATCCAAGGTTATAAAGCTATACTTATTTTTTCTTCTAGGAGTTTTATATTTTTGATCTCTTTTGAATTAATTTTTGTTTATGTATGAAGTCCAACTTTATTTTTCGCTTGTAGATATGCAGTTGTTCCAGTATTTCTGTTGACAAGACTCTTCTTTCCCCATTCAATTATCTTCACAACTGTAGTGTGTAGCATGGTGTCTCTGCAAAATTCCTGTCTACTCAGAACCTCAGAAAGCAATCTTATTTGGAAATAGAGGCTATATGCCTATAGATTTCATTCATACATGCTATTATTAATTCTCTCTGCAACCAACGGTTGAAAGTAGATTTTAGTAGATGACAAATTCACCACAATGAAGATTCTCTAGGAAACATGGACCCACACATAATTGGTTAGCAGATAGAGTTTTCACACTCTGTTGGAGGGAAATGTCAGGGTTACAATGTTGAGATGCCTGCTTTTCTCTCTTTTGGTGCTTTCCTCCTGGAGGGAGTAAATGCAGGCTGTGACATTCCTTCCATAACATCACCAGCCACCATGCAGACTCTTCCTCTCCTCACGACAGTGATCTGTTTCTTCCTACCTCTGGGGTTCTCCTATGCTGACCACACACCTTGCTTATACAGGGTACATGATACAAGGCCACCCCTCCCCTGCGCACTCCGCTGGATTTGGGGGATCTCAGCTTTTTTATACCTGCTCCTGAATTGCTGGTGAAGAAACAATAAGATGTTCTGTTGGGGACTGGAGATGGAGACATGTGTGCGTTTGTGAATATATTAGTCTAAACAAAGATAACCAAATGGCTTTTCAGCATGCTGACAATGTTAGACTTGGTAGCTTTGCGTCTACTTATCCAGTGGAAGAAACAAGATTTGAAAATCCTCTCTGTTTCAGCTTAGTATTTTTCTTGGTTTTTGATGTAGGGAGGGTCTCTGTGAGAAAATAATACTAGCAACAACAACAAAATACAAGAAGGCTCTCTATAGAAGAAAAGTACACTTTAGAGGATTGCTCCTACCTGATTGATAACATTGTTCCTCTTTTGAAATAAACCATCAATTGTGGATGCTGTGTCTTCTAGTAATGGCATTGTGCCACTCTCCAAAGTTAAGTAACTTTGTTTCAGCTCATCCAGGGCTTTGGATTTAATACCGAGTTGATTTTCTATATCCTGGAAAGCAAGATCCAAACGTTTTCATAGGCATATTATTACAAAACAATAAACTAAAAGACCCACAGCCGTCAAGTTGGATCTGACTCATAGCAACCCCTCCTTGGATTTCTGAGACGGTATCTCTATGGAAGTAGATTACCCAATCTTCCTTCCAAGGAATGGCTAGTGGGTTTGAATCACCAGCCTTTTGGTTAGCAGTCAAATACTTTAGGCACTATGCCAACAGAGCTCCTAAAGCACAAGAGAAAGGAGTTTTCCGTTTCAAGAAAAAATGGCACTATACGGTGTATAAGTAAATAGCCTCACATCAGATTTTAATCATGACATACTCTTAACTCTATTTTAAATTACAAGGCTCTAGCAAAAAATTGGAAACAACCTAGGTGTCCATCACCTGAGGAATGGATAACCAAACTATGGTACATACACACAATGGAATACTATGCAACCCTAAAGAATAACCTAGAATCTGCAAAACACTGCATAATGTGGATGAACTTGGAAGACATGCTGAGTGAAATAAGTCAATCACAGAAGGAAAAATATTGTGTTAGTCCATTATTGTAAAAGTCAAGGAAAGGTTTCTATATGGAAGAAAATTTTCTTTGTTGGTTACTAGGGGTGCGAGGGGACGGGAGGGAACATTGTTAGATAGGAAGAGATAAGTATTGATTTGGGTGAAGAGAAGGGCAATGGACCAAATGGGAGTGATGAACATGGTGGCACTGAGGAAGAGGAAGACAGAGAGAGGTGCATGGGAGGTGCAGACAACAAAGATGAACCCTTTTGTACATACAGTAGTACTGCACTGTCAGTGAAGGCAAACATGGGTATACGGGTAGATAGATGGGTGGACAGGCTAAACTATTAGGTATGTCTATGTAGTGGGGAGTGTACCCAAGACCATGTATAGGGTTGGCAGACAATGGTTCTACAAGTGTATTTGTATGTTCTGTAAGAATTCCCAGGTGATAGTAGAGCTGACAAGGGACAAGGCTGTAGTCACTTCTTGGTCACAGCCAGCTACCCAGAGTGAGTAGTTGAACCTATGGGCTTGGGACCATAGTCACAGGGGATATCAAGCTCAATTGGCATAATATACTACATAAAACATTGTTCTACCTCCTACTTTGGCGAGTAGAGACTGGGATCTTAAAAGTTTGCAAGCAGCCATCTACATGCTACAATGGGTCTCTCCTCGTCCAGAGAAAAGAAGAACTAGATGGTGCCTGGCTACCACTGTCAACCACTAGGAGGGGGATCTATGTAGGAACTCCTGGATAGAGAGGGAGAACAATGTGGAATAAAACTCAAAATCATTTCGAAACAAAAGGAAAAAAAAAAAAAGGGGGGGACGACCAGGTTTGCTGGACTGATGGAGCCTGGTGGAACCACTGAGACTATGGCCCCTAGCTGCCCTTCAGGTCTGGAATTGAACCCACACCTGTGGCTTCCTTCCAAACAAAAGACAGGTAAATGAGTTGGACATTTACCTGAGGTAGATATACTCCTTGGAGAGAACAATCATGGGAGAAAGAAGACTGTTTATGCACAAGGAGACAGCTCAGCGGGCAGGAGTGCATGGAGGGATGGACACAGGGAAGAGGTAACTCTTGGGAGGTAGTGGGAGGGGAGCTGTTGCATTGGGTAAATTGTAGTCAATGTCATGAGACAAAGTGTGTGTGAACTACTGCATGGAAAGTGAATTTGCTCTGTAAACTTTCACCCAATCACAATAAAATAAAGTAAAGCAAAATAAAACAAAAATTACATGGCTCTAGATTTTAGGAACATCATGGCCCCAAGTCTGTCATCCTGGTACAGTAGTAAGAACCCAGAAGACCTGGACCTCATCCCCGTCTGCCCTATACTGGCTACTTAACCAAGCCCAAGCCATTTAATCCCTGAGTTTCCATTTCCTCATTTGGAAAACAGTGATGACACTCATGCTGTGCATAGCTTAGAACTTAATTGAAACCACAACAGGAAGGTGCTTTTTAAACCATTAAAAAAAAAAAAAAAAAAAAACTATCTGTCGAGTTAATTCCAACTCCTGGCAACCCTGTGTGTGTTGGAGTAGAACTGTGCTCCGTAAGGTTTTCAGTAGTTACCTTTTAGCAGATCATCAGGGTTTTTCTCTAAGGTACCTCTGAGTGTCCTGAACCTCCAACCTTTCGATCAGCTGCCAAGTGCATTCACCATCTGCATCACCCAGGTGCTCTGAACTACCATATGCAGGTGACACAATCACTGGTAGAGTAATAGTACAAACTGCTTTAAGATCTTTTTTCCCTCTCTGAATTTATTAATCTACTCATAAAGGGAACCTAAATGTAGTTTCTCAAAAAGGATGTCCTTTGCGGAAGCCATCTTCTAAGAAGGAGAAGATGGAGTCAGCAGTCAGAAAACAGAGATGAGCTGGCTCGCAGCCTCTCTTTAGAGAGTTGGTCAGAGCTGCTGCTTCCCAGAGTTGGGATTGAATCTATTTTGGAAAAAAGTTTATTTTATTGTTAAGAATTTATAAGCTCATTAGAGAAAACTTGGAAAATACAAAAGACCTTTGGCATTCAGATAAGATGAATTCTGAATTCCTTTCAAATCTTCAACTTCACAAATTTGCAAAATATTTGAGTTGGAATTCTTCAGAATCACATTTCCATCCAGACATATGTGTTTTGACTGCAGAGTCTCAAGTTAATGCCCCTTCCTTGCTTAACTGTCTTTCTTTCTTGAAGGTTGTTTTTCACAAGAAACACTTTTTTTTTTTTTAAATCGTGAGAAGAATCATTGCATGCTCATTAAGGAAAGGAACAAGAGAAACTTGCAGACAATTGGGTGGGTGACTGGGTTTATGCCTTGGTGAGGGACTAGCTCCCTCAACTAGCCTCACAATGTGGTATTGTAATTCAGCTCCAGGAAAATTATCAAATTAACACATGCTGGGACCCTACAGGTCACTCTGCTGTTGTTGTTGTTATGTGGTATTGAGTCGGACTTGACTCATAGCAACCCCTACAGCGACCCTTTCTTGGGTTTCCGAGGCAGTATCACTACGGAAGTAGATTGCCCCATCTTCCTTCAGAGGAGTGGCTAGTGGGTTTGAACCTCCAGCCTTCTGGTTAGCAGTCAAGTGCCTTTGGCACTACGCTACCAGAGCTCCTTCAGGTCACTCTAGAAGTTGTTATATCTTTTCTATAATGTAGGGGAAATGGGTGAAAGAAGACTGCTTAGCAGAGAGAGACGCAAACAACATACACAAAAAACCAAAAACACATGAACAGTAACCGTGACAGTAACAGCCCATGAACACATACATGCAATGAAGTTGTTCTTAAGCTTCTTTTTCCTCTGCTGCAGGTGGAGAATGAATTGGAGGGAAACAAGATTGGGGGAAGGGAGTCTGGTGGAAAGGCTGTTGCAGTAAGACTGGCCTGAGAGTGGCCTGGAAGAAGCCAGTTTTGACCAAGATAGATGGACAAGATGTTAAGGAGTAAATTAAGAGCACCTGCATGGAAGGAAGCCCTGGCAATCGGCCTCCACAAAGACTACAGTCTAGAAAACCTTATGGGGCAGCTCTACTCCGTCACATGGGGTCATTATAAGTAAAAAAGTCAACTCCACAGCACACAACAGCAACAATGAATAACTGGAGACAGCAAAGAGGATGAACAGGGCTGCTGGGTTTCTGGTAAGGATGGCTGGTTGAGGGGTGGTGCGGCAATGAACTATGGAATGGTTGGTTTCTAGTCAGGAGGTTTGTTGAATTGGAGGTGGCTAAAAGAATTCTACAGTGGAGAAGCTAGTGAGTAGCTGGACAACAGAACATGACCATTTGAAAAGATCTCCTATGGTGGTATTACTGTCACATTTTATGTCCAGTGTTATTGGGTAACCTCCTTCTGTGAATTGGTGTTTGACTCTCCATCCCTGACAGTAATAGATGCACAATCCAAAAACAAAAACAAACAAACAAAAAAAACAAACACACTGTCTTCGAGTCGATTCTGACTCATAGCGACCCCCATTGGGTTTCTGACGCGGTAAATCTTTACAGAAGTAGATTGCCCAGTCTTGCTTCCACGGAGTGGCTGGTGGGTTTGAACCACCAACCTTCTGATTAGCAGTCAGATGTCTTAGGCACTGCACTGCCAGAGTTCCTTAATAGATGCAAAGGCAGCATAAACGTGTGTGGTCTACCACTAGGGGAAGAGCATAAGTGTTTTAAACAGAAAGTGACACAGTCAGGTCAGTGCTAGAGGAGGATTAATTGACACCTGGGAAGGAGGACCTCTCCAAAGTAGGTGACCTGGCAAATGACAGGTGGACAAAAAAAGGCATAGCCAGCATTCTCAAATCCAAACGTGACTCAGACAGTGGTTCCATGGGAAAAGTCATCCTTTTAAAACACAATACACATTGGGTAGAAGAAAAATAACTTCCTCTGAAGAAGCACAGAATAAAATGCAAAAAATAATGGGAACTTAGTAGTAATTTTGCAAATATTGGGTACAATAATAAAAAAACACAATTGGAATGCACCTAAATTAAAATTCCCTTTTAACATTCTTTTTTTAGGACTAACAGTCAAGTGATTAAGAACAACCACAACAATGAAAATACTTCTGTTTATCATAAAAAATAGTGTTTTGCAATTTTGTAAAACCCATGGATAATTATCTAATTTACATAAGAATCAAAGTAATTATATGGGGGTTTAGAGGAGAGCCTTCACAACTACTGAAGCTGGCCTCCTCCCTGGAACCAGCAAAAAAAAAAAAAAAAAAAAAAAAAAAACCCCACAAAACAACAAGATCAAAACCCATTGCCATTGAGTCAATTCCGACCCCATGTGTTACAGAGTAGAAATGCTTCATAGGGTTTTCTTGGCTGTAATCTTTACGAAGCAGATTGCTAGGTCTTTCTTCAGTGCGGATGGGTGAGTTTGAACTGATCTTTAGGTTAGTTATGTGCCCCACCCAAGGACCTTTCTGGCAGGATTGGTGACTAACACCTCAGTGGTCTTGGGTGGGATGCTGTGTCCTTCTTACCTGACAGTCTAGGAAGGTCTTCTGGACTGAGATCACACTTTCAGGTTTTTGCAAAGTTTTCAGTCTTTCTTCTTGCACCTCCATCCAGTTGTTCAAAATCTGTATTTTGTTTTCATTCTCAGTGATACTTTCCAAAAGCTGTTCGAGATGTTGTATCTACAAATTATGATTAATAAGATAAAATGTCCTTATTTTAGACCACATGCTTTAAACTGTAAATGTCATGATTTATTATTTTTAAAAGGAAGTTTTAGGTATTTTTAAATGTCTAATATTTCTAATAAGATATCCCAATAACTTTTGGAATAAAGATTCACAATTTAAGAAACAATAAAAATCATCTTAAGAACACTTAGCATTTAAAAATGAAAGCTAACATTCTCAGAAAGCGGGCTGCTTTGGAGGTCCAGACATCTGTAAAAAATAAAACCTTTAGAAAATACTCTTTCCACAAGTGCTCATTAGCCACATAAAAATTTGTCAATACATAAAAAAAAAAAAAAAAACAATCATTGTTTTTAATGTCAGTGATTCTTTTCATTTTGTATATTTTTTATTTGGTTACATTCATTGTTGTTGTTGTTGTTGTTAAGTGCCGTCGAGTCGGCCCCGACTCATAGCGACCCCTCCTTGGGTTTCCGAGGCAGTATCACTACAGAAGTAGGATTGCCCAACCTTCCTTCCGAGGAGTGGCTGGTGGGTTTGAACCACCAGCCCTCTGGTTAGCAGGCAAGTGTCTTAGCCACTATGCTACCAGAGCTCCCGGTTACATTCATAGTATATACAAAATTTTACATTCTTTTTTTGATTCTGCCATAAGCCCTCTGTGTCATGAATTATGTTTTATACTAAGTTTAAAAGGCTGGCTAATGTTTCACCATATGAATACAGTATCATTTGATTAATTATTCACCCACAGTTAGAAATTAAGGCATTATAAATTTTTTACCAGTGGTATTAATGGTGAACACTGTGTAGATATATTTTCCTTTTGGAAGGACTATTTACTTAAGATAAACGTCTAAGAGGTAGATCGCTGAATTAAGTTAATTATGTGGTTCTTGACATTTTCTAAATGCTTTCCATAAGGTATATGAGCTGTTACCAGGACTCTGTAAGTGTGATAGCTTTGAGCTTTATCCTTATCTTACATAATTTTATAATGTAATCAGTTTATAATATATACATAGTCTATTTTTTGCACATCTGATAACTGAAGTTGAAATTGTTTATAATTGTATATAATTATATATAATTATAATATTCTCTTTTGTGAATTGTCTGTTCATATTTTTTCTCCATTCACGTACTTGAATTTTAATTCTATAAATCCATTTGTAAGCATTCTCTACATAATAGACGTCAACTAATTGTCATTTGATATATTTTTTTTAGGAATAAATTTTCTTAATCTTTTCAGAGTTACAGAGTGAAAAATTTACCAAAAAGCCATATGGATTTATCTTCTTTTAGTAATCTTTTCAAAACTGAAGTAACTTTGCCGTTTTGAACAGCTATTTTCACAGAATATATCAAAATCTCTGACCATTTACTCACCTGATACATGCTCAATATCTTTTTAAATAAAATCTCTTCTCTTTACTTGCCTATCTCAATTTCCCACTGAGAAATCTTAAAAGAAATCTAAGAACTATTTTCTTTTTTTGTGTACGAATGGAGAATAGTTAAGACGTAGGATTTATAAAACCAAAAAACCCATTGCCATCAAGCTGATTACAACATATAGTGATCCCATAAGACAAAGTGGAACTACTCAGTAATTCCAAGGCTGTAATCTTTATGAAAGCAGATTGCCACATCTTTCTTAGAATATCTGGTGGGTTCAAATTGCAGCTAAGCACATAACCACTGCACTACCAGGGCTCCTACACAGGCTTTATGAAAGGGCTATAATTGAGATAACTGCCAGGTTTAACTGAAAATTAACTATCTGACTTTCTTTTCCCTTCAATTTGTAAGAAAGTGGTATTGTACAAAGACCAAACTACACATTATAGTATGACACATGAACACACACCTTTCTGTTCAGTGTTCCATGTAACTGGTGCCATTGGCAGTTCATCTCTCCCAGGTGCTCTGCAAATTCTGTTCTTTCATAGCGCTTACTTTCCACATCACAGGTGCTTAACTGAAGTAGTGATTGATTAACAAAGTCAACTATCCATTGCTTATAGTCCATTTCCATTCTGAACTCCTAAAGTAAACAAACAAAAATAAACAAAGTCAAAGCCTGAATTGAAATAGGTTAGATGAATTGCATTTCCCCTTATGTTCTCAAGCTAACATCCAATAATCAAGGAGCACCTTGACAGTAACTTTGTAGTGTTAGATCTTCCAGCTAATACTCCACTGTATCAAGTACTATCACTAGATCCAAGCTCTGAACTGGATGAGTCCACAATAAGTCCTTGTTCACCGTTACCACACACACGAAAATTCTGAGACCATGTCTAGATTGGGTCCTGTCAGGAGTTAATGTTTTCCCTCCCTATCCATCTCTCTTTCCCCAACAAGTCTGCTTTGAGTGGGGATTCTTTTTAGGAATGATGCATTCCTGGGGACAAAGAGACTTGCCAATTTCAAACAGAATGAAAAGCCAAAGGGAGCACCGTGTGTGGTAGCTGTATCATCTGAACCAAAATCAGCCCAGAGTCATAAAAGCAGCTTCTTATGAGAGCTGCATGACAGCTACACAGGAATGTTGGTGGGTCATCCTGATACCTTATGGGAACACAACAATGGGACTCTCCCACAAAACCCAGAACATTTCTAGAAGACTTTGCCAATTTAGTCAGCTTTTTTGTTTTTATGGAGACAGGCTAGATCTCCAGGCCCCCTGAAGCAGCCTAAATGGCTTTACAATCTATAGCACTCCCAAACCCACTCAGGGACAAGTACACTTCCCCATCAAGCCTGCTACTTGTTGTGCTGTATCCTGGAAAGTTCTAGCACCTCCTTTGGAGACATCCAGGTGGAAAATTACGTAATATGTGATAAGTCACTAGAACCTTCAAGAATAAATACTTGGAGACCTTTAAAGGATTCTACTACTCACTGACATTAGGGTCTGATGATACAGAAATATAAAATCCTCTGCTAATATCATGCTTTGTGAGTATGTCATTCACCTGTCTACCAGAGGCTAGATTCATCAGCCTGCAAGGTCTTAGAAAGAAAGAAGTGACCAGGGTTTTCATTCATTTTTGTATTCCTACTGTTTAGCACACTGCCTGGCACATGATAAATGTTTGTCTTGTTAAATGTTGGTTAAATATACTTGAAATCAAATATCACAGGGGAGGCAGCATTCATATCTATTCACAGAAGATCAACATTTCCTTTAGTCATTGTCTTACTCAAAGAACATTTATAAAACAACTGTTGGATGTCAGGTATCGTGCTAGGTATGATGGATCAGGGAGGTGAAGGACAGTCCCTTCTCTCAAGACTCAGTCTAGATAAGGAGCTAGGCAACTAGACAAATAATTGTAATATTGTGTGACAGGGACTACTGATATTGTGACAGATAAACCTAATCCAGGAATGTTACCTAATCTGAGAGAGTCAGGGAGGGATTTCTGAATGAGAAGATACTTGAGCTGGCCCTGGAAGGATGACTAAAAGGATCTTAAAAGCCCAAAGTGGGCACTGGCACTCCAGGTGCAGGTGCAGCATGGACAAAAGCATGAAGGAGGGAGAGCACCAGAAGCAGTAAACCCATTGCCTTCAAGTTGATTTCGATTCATAGAGACCTTATGGGACAGAGGAGAACTGCCCCACAAGGTTTCCAAGGCTGTAATCTTTGTGGAAACAGACTGCCACATCTTTTTCCTATGGAGTGGCTGGTGGGTTTGAACCATTGATCTTGTGCTTAGTAGCTAAGTGCTTTAACCACTGTACAACTAGGGCTTCTTAGAAGCAGCTAAGGGACTGTAAATTGTTTAGTGCAAGCAAGAATCCCGGGGTCATGTGGGGAGGTATAGGGAGGCCAACGCAGTTTAAAAGCTTCGATTTTGTCCTGTAGTGATGGGAGCTATTGAAGGAATTTAAGCTATAGAAGAAGAGAAAGCATACTGACTCATCTACCTAGAGTCATCCACCATCCCTTTCCCACCCCCAGAATTAGTTTTTCTAAATTATACAAGTCTCTTTGTTAAAAACACTTCCCCTCAGATTGATTTGCCTTCCTATTTCATGAAAAGACTTTTGGCTCCTTTTGTATAATCACCTTGTACTTGTGAAGAAGATTTTTAACGTGAGACACAGAACTTGGTGGATGCACACAGTTGTCATTTGCAGTTTGATGCTCTATATTGTTCATCCAGCTAATCATTTCTGTGATTGCTTTACGAGATGGCAATTTCTCCATCTGAAGCTGCAAGGACAAAATGATTTCCATTTAATTACCTGCAGTTAACAAAATGAATCAGGGTGTCACTGAGGATGATATCTAGTTTGATAAAAGGTCTTGCTTTGTAATTACCCAGGTTACTCGCAAAAACAAACCTGGCGTTGAAGCGTAGAAGAAGCGACCTCAAAACAATGACAGTGACCTTCACATAAACTAACACAGT
>NW_006921675.1:338480-340092 GCF_000298275.1 Orycteropus afer afer | reverse complement strand
TCCCACATCAGAGCAAATTTTAAATTTGTATGTATTATTTAGGATCAAATGAAAACATGCTTCTTTTCATTATAAATTAAACTGTGAAAACCATGAATATAAACAAATAGTTAAAAGTTTGAAGAACGTAGCTCTGTTAGGCCCAGTGTGATCCTTTATAGACAAATGAATATGGAGATTATCACATCAACCCTGATACTTTTCCCTGACATTTATTTCTGACCAATAATTATCAGAGCAGAATATGACAACTTACAAAAAAACTATTTATGTTGCTTCTGATTGTATCCAAGTCCTGAGACACATTGAGCGATTGTTCTTTCCAGTAATTCAGAGTTTGCTGAGAAGATTCCAACCATTTGGTTAACTCATCTGAATCTTTGTTGTAGCTAAATGGAGTAAAATGAGAGAAAAAGAGATTAGTAACAAACACACTGTGATGACGACATACATTCCCAGGACTTTTAATTTTACTGTATATTTTCCTGTGATGATCAGCTCTATCATTCAGATGATTTTAAGAACTGCATGCTGTTTTATGCCCCATATGTGAAGTTGTTGGCATTTTCTAGGACTCTCTCCTTTATGATTAATCAAGAACAAAGGGATATTTTAAATCTAAAGCATTTCTTTTTTACTTATACTTTCAAAAAATATATCCATAATAATGACAGAGATTGTTTTTATTCATGTCCACTATCAATTGGCTTAGAGTAAAAGTATAACCAGCATTTGTATAACTTGTGTAATAGCAAACTGCTGTTGGCTGGTTGTCAACACATTTGTCTGGTATGATGAAAATATCCAAACAAAATCAAACAAAATGTGCTTCCTCTTGTAACATTAGTTTCAACTAAGTGAAAAAACTTTGCTAATGAACTCAAAAAGGGTTTTCCAAACCCTTCTGTTAGCTGAAATTTTTTTTAAGCTTTTAGAAAGGGGGCAGAAAGAACAACATAATAGTGTAAATGTAACATATATGTTATTGTATAACACAATTCCTAGTTTCCATGGAAATGTATAAAAAAGTCCCCAGCAAACAGATTACATAATATTCATAGGCTAAGCAGACCAACCTCACACTCGAGATCCCATTCAGGAGAGAGATCATTTGCTTTACATTTCTCAAAGAAAGAACAGTACTAATAGAGGGACCACATTCAAAATCTGAAGCCCGACAATCCCAAAGAAAACATACCTGACGAGATGCTTGAGAAGTGTCTGGAGTCTGTGTAGTTCATGGTCGATTTTTTTATTTAAGGACAACCACTGCTCTTCCAGTTTTGAAATCTGGCCCTCGAGTTCAGGACAGCTCACAGATGCCACCAGCTGTTTGCCTTCAGTCAGAGTCTGGTATAGCCGGGCATGCTTTTCATCAATGTTTCTTTTTATTTGCTAAAAAAAAAAAAAAGTAAAGCCATAGAATGAATTATTAAAAAAAAAAAAAATCAGCCATTCACAAATAATTAACTATGCATATTAGGGACTACTACCTTGTTTCATGGGGGGGATACGAGAGGTCTCCAACAGCAGGACAAACTTGTCTGTCGGTTTGTCCTACTGTGGTGACATGTAGATGTGAGTTTTGAGGCTGAGCCTCTGGTGTTTAAAA
>NW_006921675.1:329009-335369 GCF_000298275.1 Orycteropus afer afer | reverse complement strand
AGTCGGAAACGACTCGACAGCACTTAACAACAACAACAACAACCGTGTTTCATGGCATTTCAGTTGATTGTGCTGCAGAGACACTGCCATTTTTTTACAAATTGAAGGTTGTGGTAACCCTGAGTCAAGCAACTCTATTGGTGCCATTTTTCAACAGCAGGGACACACTTCATTCCTCTGTGTCACATTGTGGTAATTCTTAACAACATTTCAAACTTTTTCATAATGTTACTGCACACATAATAGACTACAGTATAGTGTAAACATAACTTTTATATGCACTGGGAAACAAAAAATGTCACAAATGAAGTGGTTCATTTCATTGTGATACTTGCTTTAGTGCAGTGGTCTGGCACCGAATCCACAGTATCTCCGAGGTAAACCTACACTAAAGAAACGTAAAAACTTTCCAATCCTCAACAGATACAGTCTGGCTGGACAGACATGATAAGTGTGGTACATAGCTTGGTGTATCAACCACCTTTCACAGTGAGAGTGCCTGATACGTGCAGATCTATACATGCAAACCAGAAACAAAACTTCACAAATTTACACCACTTGTTTTAGATTTGATAGCTCATTTTTCCATCCAAAACCTAAAGGAAAAGACAAGTTGGCAGGCCACATTCAGCCCTTGTAGCACATAAAGACTCGGGAAATTAGAACTGTTTTTTAAAACTGATGGTGGAGAATAAAAGGATGTGTGACATGTTTTGTCAGGAAATTTGACATAGAAATCAGAAAACTAGAAGACCTGGCAACGCTGGCTGTGCACTGCTGTGTGGCAACACCTGTGAGAACCAAGCAGGCACTTCTTTCCTTAGAACAGCCTGCTCTGCTTAGTCCTCTCAATCCCACCTGTTACTACACACCCAGCTGGCATCACTTATTTCTGTTTTCTTGCCTGGACACCTTAATTTTTTCCGATTTGACCTTGATATGAATGAAATACAAAGGAAATGATTTCTTTATTATTTTTTACACCCAAATTAAAAAATAATAATAATTCTAGAGTCATCTGAATGTAAAGATTGAGTTGTGAGAAAGGAAAAGGACTTTAGAAAAATAAAATAGCATATCACCATCAATCCAACTTCATGAAGAGAAAAATAAAACTTCAAAACTACAGACACAATAACCCCTGAAGAGAACTGCGTCTGCAGCAAATTATCTTCCATAGTTGGCTTCAGCTAATGACATGTATCCAGACACCTGTTTAATTTAATCTTTAAAATTAATCTACCTCTGTAGAGATACTGCCTCAGAAACCCAAGGAGGGGTTGCTATGAGTCAGAATCAACTCGACAGCAGTGAGTTTTTTTTTTTTTTTTTTTTTTAATTAAAATAGACTCTTCACTATATGTAGGCTAGAATAAACTCTCCAACATCACTTTTTAAAATATAGTTCTAATTTTCTGAGCCCTCATGGGCCAGGCACTTCATCCTTAGAATAGTTTTAATTTTTTCTTTTGAGAAGTTTTAATTCTCCCATATTACACATGAGAGAGAGAGACTGTGCTGGTCACACAATCTGTGAGATGCTGAGCCAGAATTTAAATATGAATTTGTTTGACTCCGGGGGCCAGGCGAATGATCCCTTATATTTCATGGCCAACAGATGTCTACCATCAAGAAGATGCATCTGTCAAACACATACAATACCCTCTGTGACTCAGAGGACAGATAACAGCTTTCTTAAGGAATCTTTAAGTAAAATGGACTTTATGAGTTATTTATATTCTTCTAGTCTGGCAACTCTATTTAAAAGTCTTAGAGCAATTATTATTATTATTATTTAATACTTTACATTTCTTAGAATCATAGATTATAGATTTTAAGAAATATGGTCATATTTAAGGAAATAATCAGCTCATATTAGTTTGGCTCACTTTAGACTGCTTTCTTATTAAAATGAGGCTTAAAATGTTATCGTGTTTGTTTTCCTTTTTTTTTATTTTAATTGTAAAAATAAAAACAACACAACAGTGTTTACGTGTACAATTCAGTGACACCAATCCCACTGATTATGTCAGGCAATCATCACCAATGGGACTGGACAGCTTGTTAATAATGTAAATAAGGTAAAAGCACCTTTGTAAGGGTAGGACTACGTGTAGAGGTTTATGGAACCTAAAGTGGAGATTGGTCAGGTTTGCCATCCTGTTAGGCTTAAAAGGAACCATCCCAGAGGCAGGAAGAGGGAGAGCTCACTGCCATGAAGAAGAAGAACCAGGAGTGGAGCATACCCTTTGGACCCGAGATCCCTATGCTGAACCTTTTTGATCCAGGAGACAAAGAGCTGTGACACCTGAGATGACGAGAAGCAGTAGCAGAGAAATGGCAGCACCAGAGATAGCAGCACCAATGGACCCACATGAGTGAAGCAGTGGGCTTCCTGGCCTATGGAGTGAGCAAGCCGAGTGCCTTTGGGCAGGAGGCTTGCCGGTGGAATGGGGTGCCTCTCCAGCACTTGCTGGAGCAGGGCAGAGGCCAAGAGGCTGCACAAGAGACTGAGGCCTGAGAGAAGTGTATCTGTGGCACAACTGAGAAGCTCTCCTGATTGAAGAACTGTACACTGAGCTGTTTCTGATCCTGAATTGTAACCTGTTACTTCCCTAAGAAACACTATAATCATGAGAATTGTTTGTGAGGTCTGTGTGGCCATAGCAACATATTATTGAACCCAGGAGAGAAGGAGAGAGTGCTGTGGGAGGGCTGGTTGATGTCAAAATTGGTAAAAGAAAAAAAAAAAAAAAAGAGATTGGAGGTAGGAGGCATCTTTGACCTGTCTTACAGGAATCAGTCTTAGACTGTTGGTCTTGATCTTTCTCGTGCCTTTTGAATTTAAGAGGCGGTCAGATGCCACCCCAACTCCATTTTTACACCTAGACCAACAAAGAATTAAACAGCAGGGTTTTTTGTTCCATTCTAAGTACCCAGATTTCCCTTAGAGTTGGGCTTCACCTAGTAAAATGACTAAGAGACCGACAGTAGCTTTCTAGGCATCTGGAGTACAAACATAGTGCTCCAGCCTTTGAACAATGTCTCTTGTTGTTGTTAGGTGTTATCAAGTCAATTTCAACTCATAGAACCGCATGGACAGGGCAGAACTGCCCCACAGGGTTTTCTAGACTGTAGTCTTTATGGGAGCAGATCACTAGGTCTTTCTTTCACAGAGATGCTGGGTAAGTTTAAACCACCAACCTTTTGGTCAGAAGCCAAGTATGTAAATGTTATACCACCAGGACTCTGTGGAAAATTTCCTTCATAAAGGTTTAAATACATCCAGGGAATGCAGGGCCTGCCAAGTCTTTCCTACTTTCATTTTCCACTCAGTCTATTTAGGCAACACACCTGCTTTTGAAACTTTAATGTTGGTATTTGATTACCACCTTACAGAAGCTCAACTTGGATTCTGACAATATATATTGTAAACTTAAAACTTAAGTATTTTACATTCCTCAAAGCATCTCCCTAAATTGTTTTTAATGAGAACGTCTAAAACGCTGTTTTATCTTGTTGGTTATGTTTTCAATGCTACTTGAAAACCATTTTAAAGCTTTTTCCTTTCAATGACATTGAAATTGAGACTTTTATAATAGCATATTTAAAGTCAGACAATAACTTGTTTATAGTCCTTTTATAATATGAGCAGCAGGTAAAAGGATTACTGTCTGTCTTATAAGGTGGTATCCAATCAGCTCCTCACAGTGGCAATAAAACTAAAAATATGTTTAGGGGCCTATGGTTCACAAATTACTTTCCATATTTTAGCTCACTTGGCATCTACAACAATCTCCTGAGACTGGGAGAACTGGATTATCCACACTGTACATACAAAGAAACTGACTTAGAGACAGTACAGTCACAAAGGTGACATACGGTTATACTGAGGAACTCATGATCAAATCAGCAGTCTACCTAAATAGTGCGGTAGGGAGTTTTGTGGTTAGCAATGTTTCATTTCAATTGAAATTATACATTTTAAAAATCAAGCAATTTGGACAAAGCAAAACAACAAGTGTTATGGGACAAGCGTTTGACAACTTAGATGGAAGCAAAATACCTGGTAAAATGAAATCCTTTCTGTTAACCTTTCCTCTGTCTCTTCTACCAAACTCACAGTGGGCAATGTAGATATTAGAATTTCCAGGTCTTTTTCAAGAGATGCATAGTTTTCATCAAACTCTTCCCATTTCTGGAGAATCAAAGGCATGAAATCAGTGGGGGCCCTTGTGTAGACTGGCACCAGACAATGACAAAATTAATCATAAAAGCAAAAATTAACACCAGGACCATACACAATTAAAGCACAGATTTGAGGGGGTATCTAAGAGATGTAACTCACTCTAACAAGGGCTCAGAATATGACGGAAAATAGTTTCACTGTCTTTGAGCCAAGGTTTTAAACAATCCAGTTGGCATTAGTGTTTCGTGCTTGCCATGTCAAACTGCGTAGGAGTTAAAGGGATACTTTGGTTTCCACTCCTATAGAGACCTCAGGAGTTCTGGTAGCATAGTGCCTAAGGCACTCGACTGCTAACCAGAAGGCTGGAGTTTCAAACCCACCAGCCACTCCTCGGAAGGAAGGTTGGGCAATCTACTTCCATAGTGATACTGCCTCGGAAACCTAAGGAGGGGTTGCTATGAGTCGGGTCCAATTTGACGGCACATAACAACACAGACACCTCAGAGCTATATGAGATCTTTTCTCTTATTTGGAAAGGCAAAGGGTTAAATTTTAAACATAAGTGCATGCTAAGCTGCTCCAAGGCACCCTCATTCCCACTCCAACCCCAAGTCCACTGAACGTCATTCTACTGTACTCTCTCAGGCTAATACTGAATGCCTGCTTGAGGTTGCTTTTATCCATCATCGAAACCAAAAAAACAAACCAGTTGCTGTGGTTTGTTAGGTGCTCCCTAGAATTTTCAATGGCTGTGATCTTTACGAAGTAGATGATCAGGCCTCTTTTCTGAGGCACCTCTGGAGGGGGTTTGCACTGCCAACCTGTCAGTTAGTAGCAGAGTGTTTGTTTGTGCTACTCAGTGAGTCCTTATACTTCATCAGGGGAGTACTATTGGCCCTTAGTCTTAGACTAGCCTTGTCCTAGCTTTTTCCTTTTCCAGGGCTGAGTTACTCAAACTATATATTATTTGTTGGAAAAACTACAACCTCAGTCATAGTGGATTAGTTGGTTATTAGGCGGCAGTTTTGGACCCATAGAAGCTTTTTTCTTAATACCATGAAATACTGATATAAGTAACAATTTGACACACTAAATCAAAAATAAATTTTATGTCACTATATCATTTCATACTCTCAAGTTGAATATTTCCTTCCTTTCTGTTTATTTTCTTTGTTATGTGCTAAAATCTGCTGTCAAAGGATTAAAAACTTAAAGGGGAATATCTTAAAATTGAGAAAGCTTTACATAAGCTTTGTTTTCTTTGAATTGAGACAAGATTGCCACGAACCCACATCAGTAGAAATTTGGGCCTGTCTTTTTTGGGAGCACAATTTCTGAACCACTGATGTTTCATCAAGGAGCTCTGGTGGTGCAGTGGTTAAAGCATTTAGCTGCTAATCAAAAGGTCTGCAGTTGGAACCCACCAGGCACTCTGCAGGAGAAAGAAGAGGCAGTCTGCTTCTGTAAGATTTATAGCCTTGGAAACATTGTGGGGCAGTTCCACTCTGTGCTACAGGATTTCTATTAGTCAGAATTGACTCCAAAGTGTGGGTTTGGTTTATGTTGGACTGGCTGACTGCTTTATTCAAATTATTTCATTTAAGAACTCAAAATGCTTTCAATTTTGTTTATTCATACTCTAACCCAGGAAGTAGAATGATGCCATAAAAGGGATGAGAAATCCCAGCTAACATTTCATTCAAAAAGTAGCAGTCAGAACTATGACAGGTTCCATACTCCTCACTGTCATGTCCTCTTGTAACTACTGATTAACGATAATTAGCTACTTATGTTCTACACCTGGAGGTTTGGGTGAAAATTGGGAATCCCCTGCTTAACATAGGAAGTTTATTTAATCCAAATACCTGCAACAAATTCTGCAGCTTCATGCCACACTGGTTTGACTTTTCTTCTAGCAATTTAACTTCTTTTACTTGGTCTGCCCAAAATGTCTCTTTCTTTTGCAATAATGAGGGAAACATTTTGTTGGAATATGTTTGGATCAAAAACATGTCAGCCACAAGCTTCTGGAAAAATACCTATAAAATGGAGGAAGATTTTAATACTTACTTTTTTTTTTTTTTTAATTGCAAGAAATCTTATAAAGCAAGTTACTTCAATTTACAATACAGTTATTAATTCTTCTTTAATGCAAAATCCCAGGACATTCA
>NW_006921675.1:327129-328524 GCF_000298275.1 Orycteropus afer afer | reverse complement strand
TGTGTTTTTGGAGGGTCCTTTTATGCCAATCTATCTCTCCTCTTATTCCTTAAAATAAAGAAGAGTTTGTAAAAGTATCTAGCACAGGGCCTGGCACACTGTAGATGATCAATTAATAAATTTCCTCCTTTTCCGCTCCATCTTTTATACAATAATTACCTTTCAATTTTTCTTAGACTAAGCTGTATTTAAAAAAAGCCATCAACTATGAGTTTATTGAGGGTAGGGACTATGTCTCACACATTTTTTTATTATAAGCATCTAAGAAGCTGTCTTTTTACCTGGTGCTCAAGAGATATTTGTTTAATGAAATGAAATGAATGAAAAACTAAAGAACTGACTGTAGCATTACACTATATATACTTTCATATATTTAAATTATACAGCTTCCTTTTCACCTCAGTTCTCAGGAAAAACTTCCCCAAACTCCCTAACTCAATTTCCCTTTTTAATACTCTCATAGTATGAATTCCAATTTTAAATTTAAATTTGTTCAAAAGACTCATTGATAAATCTTCACCTTTCCAATCAACCATGAATGTAAGGAATAGTGTCTGTTTTTAACCTATAATAACATCCCTAGACTTTATCAGGGTTCCTAATATATAGTAAGCAATCCGATAAATGTTTTTTGAATGAATGAATGATGCACAGTTCTCTAAGGAAGAAACTGATGCTCTCTGTTCACACTCAGAAAAACCTGAAGATTTTAGTTTATGAAAAGGGGATCTGATTATGATGTCTTACCTTGTGATTCTGTATCTGAGCCTGTAAAGCAGCTTTACTTTTGGTTTGTTGTAAGGGGTCATGAGCAAGCTTTTCCCTTCCAATATTCACCAGTTCCATCATGCCCTGCAACAAAGCGTCTTGCTGAATCTCACTGATGAAAGGGTTGCTAAGTTCTGAGTACCTGGCTCTCAGGATTTCCCACATACTGTCAAGTACATCCTGAAAAGAAAGAGCAGGTGTGCATGAACATTTTTATCCAGCTGTGAAAATACTCTAAATGAACAACAAATCTAAACTCTTTTATTGGAAGGAAAAAAGTCCTATTCCATGTTCATCATAGTCCTTAGTGAATGTTTTCTGCCCAGACATACCTCTAATTTGTAAACCTCTTGGAGTAAACCATAAGGCAAATGAAGCTGTTCCCCTTCATCTCTTAGTTTTGCTACTCGGCTCTCGAGGATTTTCAGTTCCGCTGTATATGCATCTGCTTTCTAAGTGAGAAACAATGTAAAAAAAGTAAAACCCTTTAATAAATTATAGCAGTGTATACATTAAAAAAGATTTAAGCAGTATAGAAAAGAATTAAAGGAAAACTGAGAGCCTCACCTCCTCCTCCCGACCTCCACCTCTCTGTCATTCTCTTAGCAGTCCCATAGATCCTGTTCT
>NW_006921675.1:313101-326054 GCF_000298275.1 Orycteropus afer afer | reverse complement strand
GTCTAATGTCCTGACTGCTGCTTCCGTTGGCGTCGATTGTAGAACCAAGCAACGTGAATTCTTTGACAACCTCAATCTTCTCTCCATTTATCGTGATGCTGCTCATTGGTCCAGTTGTGAGGATTTTTGTTTTCTTTATATTGAGACATAATCCATATTGCAGACTGTACCACGTTAGTAGGAGAAAATGGTCTCTTATTTCAATACTTTACACTTCATAGAGTACTACTTAAGAGATGTTTTTAAAAGTTAACATAAAGTTTTCATTTTTATTTATGACTTAAACCTTGCCACCGCTGACAGAGGGAAGTTGTTCAGAGGCAAAGCTATATATAAGACTCATTAACCAAGATTTTGGTCACTTTGAATTATTTTGACATTATTACCTGCAGCTGTTCATCGATGCTCTGGCCACTACCTTCATTCAAAGACTGTTGTAAAGATGTCTTATTCTTATTAAGTTGATCATATAATCGCTTTATTTCATTCTATACAAAAAGATAAATGCAGGAGACAGTGAGCAACCTCTGTTACCTGTTTCTTTCTGTTTAATTTTGTGCTGATGGAAATTTCATACATATACAAAAATGGAAGGAGCTCTGTTAGCAGCACGCAGTCTCCACAACTTCTGGCTCATGGCCTTCCTTCCTGTACACTTTCCCCCAATCAGAATATTTTGATATCATGTCATTTCACTATGTATTTTTAAAAGATAAAGATTTTTCCCTTTATAAATACTACAATACATTCCCTCAAATCAATAATTTCTTAGTATATTAGCTCTCCTGTAAGTATTCACATTTCTCTTAATTTTCTCAATTTTTTTTTTTTTGGTGTTTGTTTAAATTGGGATCCAAGTGAGATCTATATTTTGTGATGGATTAATATATGTCTTAATTCTCTCTTTTTTTGTTTCTTGGATTTTTTTTGGGGGGGAGGGAGTGGTAAAAAAATGGGTCATTTTTTCTGTACAGTTTCCCCACTGACTGCACCTCCACGGCACTGTTTAACATGTTGTTTTCTTGTACCTCCTTTACGTGGATTCTAAAGGCTTAAATTCAAGTTTGAGTTCATGGGCAAGACTCCTTCACAAATAGTGTTGTGTTTCTTTTTGATTAGACAATTGTAGTAGTTTCCTAACTAGTCTATCTGTGTCAAGTCCCTAACTCTTACACAAACCAGTTTTGACATCTGCCACATTAATCTACCAAATAACATTCATTGTCATTACTTTGGAGATAAAACTTTAATAGCTTCCCCTTTCCTAGAAATTTAAATACAAATTATTCCATATGATATTAATTGGCTGAATCTAGTACAGAGAAGAACCATTGCTAATGAATCTATATCAAAGACTTTGGAAAGGGCCTCACTTTCAAATACTCTTCAACCATGAACAGCAGCACTAACATAAAGAACTTTACAGAAGGAGGAACTCACCATTTCCCTCAACAATTCCTATCAATGACTGCTGCCAGGAATAGGAATTATTGGAAATGAGGGGATCCATGCTGTATCCTAGGCAGTACTCAAGAAGCTGTGAGCTCGGAAGTGTACCTGATAACTGCGGATATAGTCGAGGCCAGCTTTCAGGGACTTGCTTCGAGAGGCAGCTGTAGCCTGGGTGTGCTCCAGGCACACTTGGAGGTTATCAAAACATTCAAGGAACAAGTTGGTGTTTTTGCCAGGACAAGTCACAGCTTTCAAAAGCTCACCCTTCTTGTCACTCATAGCCAAATAAAGTTTTTTCAGCTCAAGAGCCAGAGCCTGTTAGGTGGAGAGGAAGGGAGACAATGCGTGAGCTCTGACCCCACGAGGCTTCAGCACAGGGCTTTGAACCTGTTTTTCCCAGTTCAGTCATAACCAATGAAGCAAAACCAGAATGGATTTGAATTTATAAAATGTGGGTGTACCAAAACAATAATCATAATGGGAAAAATTATGGGTCCAAGCCCTGCTAATCTCCCTCTTAGAAAACAAATGCAGTGTGCATGTTGCATAGTAACTGAATCTCTTGACCAGCTGAGTTGGAAACAACAGTGCCCTGCTCAAAAATGGCAGCCACCCAGGCTGCTCTGAATGTGCGTCACGCTCCACAGTCCTGGCAATAATCCAGTCTTCTGCATCAGGCTTCTGAAAGGGCTGATTATGCCTCTTCTGAGACTCCTATTTCAGGGCTTTGACTTGCAATATTTCTCATTCCAGTTATTGTTCCTGTACACCGACATGCTACAAATTCAGATCGGTTCCAATTTTGTTGCGTTGGCTATGACTTAATCAGGTTTGCATTGGTTCAAAGACCTGCTTCAGCTATGCCTTAACAGCCAATACCTGGGTTCGCTAGATGTCCCTACCTCGCAGTGCACTTGCTGGGCTTGAACATCTCCTCTCAAAAGCGCAGGGCTTTGTACCACCATCTCCACACTGCCAAGACACTGACTGAGAGCCAGAAATAGCTCAAATAACTTTTCATCCAAACTAATGTATGTTTCTTCTGTCCTGTTTTCCTAAATCAAGAGGGAAATACACAAAATAAAAACCATTAAGATGCCTTGCCTTCCTAAACTGACATATAAACAACCAATCAACCAACCAACCCACTGCTATGGAGTCGATTCCAACTCATAGTAACCCCATTGAGTTTCCAAGGTTGTAAATCTTTACGGAAGTATACTGTCTCATCTTCCTCCCATGAAGCAGCTCATGGGTTTGAACTATTGACCTTCTGGTTAGCAGCCAAATATCTTACCCACCAGAGCTCCTTGACATATATACATATATGTTTTTTTTTTACAGATTGCCAGGTGATTCTTACAGACCTTATGTATACATAAGAATCACCTGGGAATCTTATTATTAAAATGCAGATTCTGATTCAGTGTATCCGGGATAGAAACGCAAATTCTCAGCAGGTGATCAAACCTCAAATGAACCAGTTTGAAGCCCTGGTTACAAGTCATTTAGGAACACGCTAAAGCTAGTAATCTCCCCAATTTGGACTCTGTTGATCTTCATTGAGGTATACATCACATTACTCAGTACAGCAGCTCAGCATTAAGCCTACTTAGGCTGTAGACTATGCGGAATTCTTTCTCATACTCCCTCCCTAACCCCCTTTCCTCACCCTTCCAATCCCAGATCATCACTACAGACATTACTAACCATCATGATTCTCTCCTCTGCTAATCCCAGACTCAGAATCCTTTTCTACACAATGCTCAGGCAGCCACTATGAAACTGATAAAAGTTTGTAAGCAAGATAAATTCTATTTGCAATTCTAGGAATTATTCTATTATTTGTTCATTCAAGAAAATTAAAACATCACGACTGTCTTCCTATTTCTTATGCTATTGCAATAAGAGAGAGATTTAATGTGCAAACCTCTACCTGTGTCTGGAGATTATTTGCTTCTTGACGCAGGTCTTCTAGTTGGATAGTATAGGTTTGCAGTTCTTCGGTTGTTGGGTATCTAAAGTTATACAAGCCCACACTGGGTAGAATACTCATATTTGTGGCAACCTATTTGAAAAAGGTCTGTTAGTGAAAGTTGAGATCTTGATGATGTTAATGAAAATAACAAAAATGCCTTACCATGCTCTGAGTCACCTTCTTGGAAAATATTTTTGACTAGCTTATCATTTATAAGAAAAAGTAATTAAATTTCAAACATTTTAGATGGTTTTAAGTCATGATAGGCTTTACTTGGACACTTGATAGTCCTTTTAGATACTAAAATGAGGGAAAACAAACCATATTTTGAGAAATAAAGTAAAACTACTAATCTTTCAATTTAGTAGCAATGATACTCATGTAACAAGGTTAGTTGTTTATCTTATTTACTAGTTGGTTCCTGGTGCACCAATTCTTAATGCAGAATACAATCACCTCCTGGGCTGGATTTGCATCTTGATTTATCATTGAAAAACAAAATAAGTATTGAAAATGAGCTATGATTTCAGAGGGAGAATGACTCGGAGTGAATTTCTTCCTCAGATTGGAAAACTGACATTAAAAGAACCATGTTGGAATGGTGTAAGTTTCTTTTTGGCTAAGTAACTACTAATGCTATTCTGTCCTTTGAAAGAGAATGATATGCATATGCAAGCTAAAACTATGTTTAATAAGGAAAAACCAGGACTAAAGCCCTACTAAGGGCTTGATTCAAGTTTAATGGGTCAAATACGGTTCTCAGCAGAAAAGATGAGCACTGAAAAATTTCTACCAGATTGGAGAATCACTGATAACCTTCGTCCAGATGTTAGAGTGGAATGTTGACAGCAGATGGCTGATTGAGGTGGGCTGAGCAAAAGAACTGGCTAAAAGCAACAGTTGTCCTTCTTGTTTGGAGAGAAATCCAACAGTAGCTAGCTCTACTGATCGTAGTCTAGGCTGAATAAAAACTGTCATGACAGTACTGTTGGGAACCCTGAGTGACAGGTATCATTGGCATGTGTCCTTTCCTCTTCGAATTTTCTCAAAATAGGCTATTTCATACGTTCAAGTCTTTGCACATGTTGTCTCTGCCTAATATCCTATTACTACCCTTGTCAACCTAGAGACCATCAAGACATTGTTCAAAACTCAGCTCAAGTATCATCTTCTCTTTGAGGGCTTTCCTTGTGCTTTCCCCTCTGCACCCCTAGTAGACCAGTTGCTTCCACTGAACACAGTAAATTCTTGTATCACAATTCCCATAGCATATGACGCATAGGTTATTTTCCTTGTTAGACTTTGAACTCTCTGGGAAATGGGATCAGATTAATCTTTTCAATCTTGGACCCTGTCACAGAGGCTGGCACACAGCTGATTCTAAAGAGCCTTTTGATGAGTGAATGATACTCATATAGCACTGTACAGTTTTGAAAGTATTTTTGCATGTATTATTTATTCCTTTACTTACTCAACAAATGTAACTGAGATATCTGTGATGTGCCAGGCACTATGCTAGCCACTCAAATGAGACCAAGCAGACATGGCCTTTCCTCTCATAGTACACGCCATCCGTGGGGAATACAGACTAATAGTATGGGATAGCAATGGTCACGGGAGCCCAGGATGCTGGAGAATCACCTCATGCAGATTTCCGGGAGGACGACGAAAGGTCTGCAGAGTCAAGAACCACCTTGGCTTTGTACCAGCCTTCCATTTTTGCTTTCTGAAAATAAACCACTACATAACGCACAACATACATTTTTATTCAATGAGTGTTTTTTGGATTTTCAAAGATAAACATGCTTATTTACACTCTGAACACAGACAGACTGACCTGAGGCTCCAAAACCTGAGGTGAAGGTAGCTGTATTTGTGATGAGAGTTCATGTTGTAAATATTGCCATTTATCTCCACTTTGGCCCTGGGCTGACAGGACCCCATCTGGGGCATCATTTTGGGGGCTAGAGTCTTTACTGCTTTCGAGAAAGAGGTGAAGAGAATATAATTTTGCATTACATTTAGACACTTAGAAGTGATTTTTAATAAAACATTCTTAATTATTTCAGCAAAATATACTACTGCATGTCCAACTACTTAGAAATGTTTTACCTCAAAGATGATTCCTGAGTGGGATCTTTATCTTGTTGGGAATGTTGGGGCCACATTTTCATAATATTACAGTCTATGAATTTGATTAAATCTTTCTGCTCCACTGGTTTTAACTCCAGGACCTACAAATAAATAAGATTCAAATGGCCCATTTAATCATGGCTTTCAATCAGCACCCACAGGTTTCTTCTGTAGAGATAATCTAATTTCTTACCACTTCCTAAATCCTTACATACTATGTTCCTTTCTTGCTTGCTTGTTTTTATCTTTTGTTTCTCAAAAATCTATTTAAAATATTTACTCAATGACAAAGTGTTATTTAAAATATACGACACATTGAAAAAAAAAATCACCAAAAATGTATTAATATATTTTGAAACAATAGGTACAATGAACCAAATGAAATAAATCAGAGGGGATGGTGCAAGGCTCTTTGGATCGGAATAAACAATTATACTATTCATTGGCATTGTCACAGGCTTTAATTACTTGTAGTAATCAGGATGATGATAAATGGAATAGGGGTTTATCAAGAGCCAGTGTCTCCCAAAAGCCTCTCGTCCAAGGGAGAGAGAATTCTGATGACATCCATGTATACCCCTCATGTGCCATGGGCAAGAGAACAAAGGAGGACTCAGGTCTGTGCTTATATAGTATAAACCGGAGGTGAGTATATGCTGGATTGCATGGGAAAGGTGAAAGGGATTTATAAAAAGGGTCCTTCCCTTACTGGTCTGGCCCACTGTCTTTTGTTTAGTTGCAAACCAGCATAACCAGAAAGAATATTTTTTTCCTTCCAGTGACAAGATTAATTCTGTACAATTAAGTAGTCATGGAGACAGAGAAAGTTACTGTGAGCTTAGAACAGGGAGAAAGCTTTCTTAGACAAGAAGTGCCCAGGAGAGAGATGCAATTCCCAGCCTCCTTATCTGACAATGCTCTGAACCCAAGGGACTCCTAAAGGCAGACCACCCTCCCAGCAATAGGGAAAGCAGAGTTGCAGCAACAGAGATAAGTTCATCTTGAGGATATTTGCTCTGTTTGATATAAGATGCAAGTAAATAAAGGAGCAAAGTTAGTGAGCCTGGACAGTACACGATGAAAGCAGAGATTGCAGCAAATGCTCAAAATTCAGAGCAATGGCCAAACATTACACTTCCATCCAGTCATACAAGCAAACACTCCAATGGCAGTTTAATATTCAAAGGGGACTTCCATATAGAAAGCTGTATTCTTCTTCTTAAAACTCTTAGGGGCTGAAATTACCTGTTGTTGCTGGAAGTCCTTCTGTCTACTAAATTGTGGCCTTTCAGTTACAATAAATGCAAATGCAGAAAGGTTATCTGGCTGGAGAACTTTTCCATGCTCTGAAGGTTTCTTTACAATGGAATGCTGCAAAAAATTTCATGATGGCAAGTTATTTCAAAAGACCCACTTTATTTCAACAAGAATAATGGAAAAGATTTTTATGAAGTAAATGATAGCATTTTGTCATTTATTAAAATAATATACTATGATTTAATGTGCTTTCTTCCTAACCACTTAAAAAAATATACTCCATTTGATGAAATGGCATCTTATGCTGTTCTTAACTGAATTTATCTAATGAATTATTTAAAGCCAGGGAAGGAAGGTTGGGCAATCCTACTTCCGTAGTGATACTGCCTTGGAAACCCAAGGAGGGGTGGCTATGAGTCGGGGCCGACTCAACGGCACATAACAACAGCAACAACAAAGGGCATTTATTGTCTTTTTCTTAAGAATGAAGTTTAAAAAAAAAAGTAAAAAAAAAAGGGGTACCCCTATGTCTAATACACATGTAGATTTTTTAAGAAAAGAGAAAACATATTAGGATGAAAGTTGAGCCATATGGCCTGTGGGTCTACAACAAATCTTATTTCTGTGAGTGTAAGTCCTCTTAAGTAGGAATCATGCATAAGTATAAATGTAAATCTTATGTACTAGGATTCTATCATAAGATGCAAATTTGCATTTGTAAATATTGAATACTTTTAAAAATCAAAGAGTACTTTGGCTGTGTAACACTTTGATCAATATATATAAATATTTGTAAATGAATAATGAAAATACCCTGGAAGCAAGTTTTGTGTTACTGAAGTCAAATTTTAATCTTATCTCTACAGGCTTCATTTTCCAATCAGTCGGAGAGTCACACAGTGCCTTTAGAATACATCCTTCTAGTAGGAAGAAGGCTTACACTAGACCTCAATACCAGCAAGACTAGCCAACCCAATCAAACCAACTCAAACCAAACCACTACCACCTCCAATAACAAACTATGTAAACAGCACAGTAAAATAAAATCACTACCAAAAAGGCAGTGTACCCACCCCTGAGTGTTAAGAGGCATAATTCTTTCTTAGAGTAGTTTCAGCGTTCTCTTTCATTCAGAGTTCTTCTCTGATGGGTCTACCACATGTGTATATGGTGGTGCTATGTGCTTTCAAGTGGATTTTGATTCAGCGACCCCATGTGACAGAGAAGAATTGCTCCATAGGGTTTTCTAGGCTGTAATCTTTATGGGAGCAGATCACCAAGTCTTTCTCCCATCAAGCCACTGGGTGAGTTAGAACTGCCAACTTTTTGGTACTTAACCGGGGCTCCTTATATGTGCATACTGATATACACACATAGCCTTATTTTACCTGATCTTCACTGTATTTCTCCTGAAGCATCATCTGGACTTTTTCCAAATTGCATTTGACAGTTTTTAGTTTTAAGGAAAGTGCTTCAGCCTCTTGCTGAATGGCTCCACTATCCCCCAGGCCTTGATCTTTGCAATTCTCCAACAGAAAGGCCACCTTGTGTTCAATCTCTGTTATCATAGCCTAGGAAACAAATCATTTAATTATTCATACTTTTGGACTTAAAAAAGCATTATTGCCCAAAATAAGTTAGATTCTCTCTTTACCTAAGTGTATACAAGAAGTGTCAGGCATACGGCTGGAATGGATCTTAAACAAACAAATAAACTTCTATGTAATTCCTATGCTGTTTCAAATTGTAGATGTTACTCTAAAACAACAGTAAGTAAGTGATTCTATAATCACTTTAGAAAACATCCCAGAAAGTATCCAGCATAGGATAACCTGGTGCCATCAAGTCGATTCCAACTCGTACAAACTCTAGAAGACAGAGCAGAACTCTCTCACAGGATTTCCAAGGCTGTAATCTTTACAGAAGCAGATTGCCACATCTATTTCCCATGGAGTGGCTGATGGGTTTACATCACCGGCCTTTTGTTTAGCAGCCAAATGCTTAAGCACAGCACCACCAGGGCTCTGTCTAGCACAGCATAGTGGTTAAGATAACAGATACTGAAAGTACACTACCTAGATTCAGATCCCAGCTTTGACATTTAGTAGCTATGTAAATTTGGGCATATTACTTTATATGAGTGTGCCGCTAGTCATCTGTGAAATGGGAGTAATAATAGAACTTACCTCCAAGAGTCATTGTGAAGAGTTAATGAGTTAATCCAGGTGCTCTGACCAGTCTGTGCTTTAAAAGCATTATCTATTATTTTAATGTTTCCCACCTCCCTAACATAAATCTTTTCTGGCGATCCAAGTGTCAAAGTAATAGTAAAAGAAGATAGAACCACAGAACTAGTTGAACATCCCTTCCTTTGCCCTTTTCAGGCTCGTGGTCAAGCCAAATAAGCCTCCGAAATATCAGAAGAACACCACAGAAGAAATCATTTGGAACCTAAAACACTGAGTCATTGATACAACTGGCCAATTTACACACAAGTCTAAAAATAAATCAGCCGGATGAGGTAAGTTTCTCAGTTAGTCACTGTCATTGTAGTCTTCCCCAGCAGACCAAGTTTGCCATCTCCTGGGGCTCAGGAGCTCAAACAGTGCGGCCAGCTGGGTGGCACCAAGCCTATCAGCATTCATAGCTGCTTGGGGGGCGGGGCACACCAATCCAGCAGCCACATTCATATTCACATTCCAGCACCATGGTCGTTTGAGTTAAAACTTAGCACCTGCCTAGGTACAGGTTCAATTCTTTGGGGAAACCTCTATCCTTAAAACAAATTTTCCAACAATACATCTTACAACTACTCCATTTTGAGCCGACTCTTGCATCTTCTATAACCTTTTCTAACTTTGTTTTTCCCACTTAGGTATTTATATTTTCTTTCCTATGTGTACTTCATGACTTTCACTTTAATAGCTGCAAGTTGATATACCAGGGTTCACCTGACAACCTTCCCAGTGTTACTCCTTAAACTGTTTCCAGTTCTTCATGTTTGTAGTCAACACTGACAAGATTATTATTCTCCTTTTGGGATTTGTAGAGGGGAAATTTAAGTAATGATATTATTAGGACAAAGAAGATGGACATTGTATATGTCAATGACCTCCCAAAACATCAAACTACCATACGAAGCTACCAGACATTCAAATTAAAAACCAAACTTGTTGCCTTTAAGTTGATTCCGATTCACAGTGACCCCATATATAACAGAATAAAACTGCTCCATTGGGTTTTCCTGGCTGTAATCTTAATGGAAGCAGATTGCGGTCCTTTCTTTTGTAGTACTGCTGGGTGGGTTCAAACCACAAACCTTAAAGTTAGTAGATAACTGTAAAACATTTGCACCACCTAAGGACCAAAAACCAAACCACACTCACTGCCGTCAAGTTGGATCTGACTCATAGCAACCCCTCCTTAGGATTCCGAGGCAGTATCACTACAGAAGTAGATCACCCAATCTTCCTTCCAAGGAGTGGCTGATGGGTTTGAACTGCTAGCTTCTGGTTAGCAGTCAGATGCCTTAGGCACTAAGTCACCAGAGCTCTCACCTAAGGACCTATTGCAGATATTAACAGACCTATTTTTCTATAATTTTGCCAGATTTATATAATTTTTGTCTATGTAATACAGGAACAAGGTAACAGCTATTTTAATTCATATGTCCTAAATGATCAAGGCTAAACATTTTCCCAAACTATTAACTTACTAATATAACTTTTTCTTGAATGATCTGTCCTTTGGAAATTTTACTGCTGGGTGCTTAGAGTTTTTACAGATCACTGTAAGTCGTTTTCTGTTTTAACATTAAACTGTATGTGCCAATAACTTTTATACTTTTTTAAAGTATTGACGGATATGATCCCATAGAGGTTTAAATTATTTTTCTGACATTATTCTGGGCATCATTTCCTTTGTAGTTTTTCCATTGCTTCAACAATCCAAAGTTATTATCTCAACAAGGTACAAGAAAGATATTATGTTTCATCATCATCATAATGACCTAGTGGCTTATATTTAATTCTTCTAATCTAATAAAAATAAGATGTGGACCTGTTGTTGTTGTTGTTATGTGCTGTCAAGTCATCTCTGACTTATAGCAACCTTATGCACACTGCCTGGTCCTATGCCAGCCTCACTATCCCTACAATACCCTGAGCCCAGCGTTGCAGTCAGTGTGTCTATCTGTCTTATTGAGGGCCTTCTCCTGTTCCTTTGACCCTGAACTTTATCAAGTGTGACATCCTTCTCCAGAGAATGGTCCCTTCTGACAACATGACCAAAGTAGGTGAGACAAAGTCTGGCCATTCTCCTTCCAAGGAGCATTCTGGCTGCACTGCTTCCAGGACAGACTTGTTAGTTCTTTCAGCAGTCCATGGTACTTGCAGCATTCTTCGCCAACACCACAACTCAAAAGCATCAACTCTTCTTCGATCTTCCTTATTCATTGTCCAGCTCTCACATGCATATGAGGCAATTGAAAATACCATGGCTTGGGTTAGGTGCATCCTAGTCTTCAAGGAGATATCTTTGCTCTTCAGAGCTTGAAAGAGGTCTTTTGCAGCAGATTTGCCCATGCAATGCACCTTTTGATGTCTTGACTGCTGCTTCCATTGGTGTTGATTGTAGAACTAAGTAATATGAAGTCTTTGACAATTTCAATCTTTTCTCCATCTATCATGATGCTGCTTATTGGTCCAGTTGTGAGGATTTTTGTTTTCTTTATGTTGAGATGTAATCCATACTGTAGACTGTAGTCTTTAATTTTCATCAGTAAGTGCTCTAAGTCATCCTCACTTTCAGAAGGCAAAGTTGTGTTATCGGGGTGTTGCAGGTTGTTAAAGAGTCTTCCTCCAATCCTGATGCCATGTTCTTCTTCATAGTCCAGCTTCTCAGATTATTTGCTCAGCATACAAGTTGAATAAGTATGGTGAAAGGATACAACCCTGATGCATTCCCTTCCTGATTTTCAACCATGCAGTATCCCCTTGTTGTGTTCGAACGACAGCCTCTTGATCTATGTCCAGGTTCCTCATGAATACAATTAAGTGTTCTGGAGTTCCCATTCTTCTAAAAGTTATCCATAATTTTTTATGATCCACACAATCGAATGCCTTTGCATAGTCAAAAACACAAGCAAACATCTTTCTGGTATTCTTTGCATTGAGCCAAGGTCCACCTGACATCAGTAACGATATCCCTTGCTCTACATCACCTTCTGAATCCACCTTGCACCTCCGGAAATTCTCTGTCAATATACATTTTTAAATTATCTTCAATAAGATTTTACTTACATGCGATATTAATGGTATTGTTCGATAATTTCCACATTCTGTGGGATCACCTTTCTTTGGAATGGGTACAAAAATGGAACTCTTCTAGTCAGTTGGCCAGGTAGCTGTCTTCCAAATCTCTTGGCATAGCTGAGTGAGTACATCCAGCAGGGCATCCGTTTGTTGAAACATTTCATGGGTGGGCCTAGGTTTATTTTTTTTTCCATTTTATATCTAATTATCCCAACAATATTTATTAAATAATTTCTTCCCCCACCCTTTGTAGTACTTAGTCATATATGAAGTTACTTGTCTATGTTAGGGTTTATTCCTAGAATAGAGATAAATGTCCCTTCCAAACTAGACTCTTAGAAAGAGCTTGGATTTTTGAGAGTGATTCAGAAATAGGTTAAGATCCCAGCTTTACCACTTGGTGAAATTGTGTAACCTCCCCAGGCCTACATTTCACTATATGGAAAGACCTACCCTCGTGAGGTTGTGAGGATTACAGGCACACTGATATCTTGTTCTCTAGACTCACTCTGACTTTGTATATTACTTTCAGCATTTTTTCCAAAGTATGCTGCACCTCTCTAGGCCCCCATTTCTCCATCTATGTAACAGGAATTCTAACCTTGAAGCATCAGGAAGTGTTTTTTATGAACATCAAATGAGACAAACCCACATGGTAAACTATAAGGAGCTGTTCTGGTTACCTAGTGCCGGTCTGACAAGAATATACTACAAACAGGATGGCCTTAACAACAGGAGTTTATTCTCTCACAATTTGGAGGCTTTAAGTCCAAGTTCAAAGTGCCAGGCTCGAGGGGCTAGGTGAAAGCCCCTCAACCTTG
>NW_006921675.1:308786-312686 GCF_000298275.1 Orycteropus afer afer | reverse complement strand
GAATAACTACCACCAGCTGCCCAGCCACTCAACCAGGCCCAGCCAAGCTGACACACAAACATAACCACCATAGGAGCTATGCAAATATGAATTAACAGTAAGCAAATTATTAATATAGAATACTGGCTCAGTGAAACAAATTATTGCTGGTTTACTTAGAAGTTTTCAATCCATAAACAAATTTCAATATCTTAAGTTACTTTCCATTTTCTCATATAATGTTTCTATATAACACTGACCTATGACGTTATGGAAGCTCTGGTGGCATAGTGCCTAAGGCATTTGACTGCTAACTAAAGGCTGGTGGTCCAAACCCAGCAGCCACTCCTCAGAAGGAAGACTGGGCAATCTACTTCTGTAGAGATATTGCCTCGGAAACACAAGGAGGGGTCACTGTGAGTCAGGTGTCACTCAATGGCACATAACAACAACAACAACAATGTATGTCATATGTGGAAAATATTAAAAAATGAAGTAGATAAATATGGGTCTATTGAAAATTAATCTCTAAAAAGCAAAACACTGTGCTTATAGAAAGAATGCTCAAGTTCCTGTTAAATTATAAACTCAAAGCAGATTGTGAACTACATTTAATGAGATACTTACTAGATAAAGCTTTGGCAAAGTTATCAATGTTATTTTAGAATTAGATGTTAATGAAATCCCTATGTGACCACATCGATTTAATTGTATCCAAATTTCAGAGGATTTGCGTAGGACTTCAATGAGCACTCATGCCCCCTTTCCATTTCACAAAGGATCATCACAGAGGATGGGTAAGCCTGAGCATCCTGCCCTAAGTCAAACAACTGAGACTCCCAAGAAAACAAACTCAGACTCGGAGTTCCCAGTTCCTTGTTCAGTCTGCTTTTAACAATGTCACATTGCCTCTTTGTTTCTTTAGACCTTAATTCCAAAAAACCCTCTATATATCTAAATTGAGCCTGAAATGACAAATGTCATTATAACTGGAAATTACACAGCCACCCAACCAAAGCAGAACTAGCAGCATTTGTAGTTAAATGTCAGCAAAGCCCTTTGATGTGTATCTGCAATCTCACAAATCAGGACATTCCATTTCATTTCTGATGAATGAATATTCAAAGGACTTATGGTTATGTATAAAATTAACAGTCAATATTTATTGAGCACTTTTTATGTGACAGACATTGTTTATATGCCCCATTTAATTCAGCAAAACCTCCGTGAGCTAACCAATTATATTTTCCTGATTCTACCCATGAGAAAAATGAAGCTGAGAAGTGAAGTGACTTCTCTAAGTTCACAGTCCAAGATCTGGACTCTACATCCTGAGCTCTTATTCACTACTGTCTTCTATAGTATTGTGCTTTCACAAATTATTTCAAAGAATCACCCTGAGAACTAAAAGCTGAGGCCAATATCACGGGTGGCCCACAACAGGAAGAAACACACTGTTGCTTTAAGAAAAATGCACCCAATCCTGGGAAGAGGCAAACCATGAACTTTGACCCAACAGTCTTACCTGGCACCCCACCAACTGCTGCTCCACCACCTGCTGCATGCCTGCGTTTAATGTTTCCGGCTCGAATGCCATGTTGGCTTGGTCCAGCCACTGCTCCAGCTCAGCTACCTGGGTCTTGCAGACATGGAGGACCTCAGCAGGCTTGGGCCTTGTTTTCTCCACTGTGGCTTCAAAGTCTCCTTGCTCGCCAGGAAAGCCCAGAGATGCAGTCTTGATAGAAAATATGGTACCCTAAAATAAATCAAAGATAATCCCACAGTGAAAAGCCCCAGAGTCTAAAGTTTTTAGGTTTGAGGCTGCAAAGACTTACGAGCCTGTAGCATTTTCTCAGTTAAAAAAAAAAGAGAGAGAGAAGAAGAGAGGAAAGAAAAATGTACCTCTACACTCATAGTAACTCTCACGTGACCTAGTGCCAGAGGTTTCCAAGCAGCTGATCTGCATGTACACAGGTACAGTATTCCCGGGCACAGAGGAAGTAAACGGGCTCACAGTTCATTAAGCAGTGAACCTCAAGAGACAGGTGAGAGTGTGGTGAGAGGGAGTGGGTGTGTGTGTCTGAAAGATTTCAGGGAATTGGCCAGTGTTTAAAGTTACGTGACACATGATTAAGCAACGCTTACATTGCTGTGCACTCTGTTCAAACAGAAAACAAAACAAAACAACACACACACACACACACACACACACACAGAGCTATAGACACTGGCTGCAAGGCAGTGAATTATGCCAGCCATTTTTAACTTAACAACATTTTCTCAAGTAGTTGGACTGTAAAATATAATAGTCGATTTTTTAAAAAAAGATACATGGTAATATTCATCTAAACTAATTTCTCCCTATTTAAAACAATCTTTGAAAGTCAAATAGTGAGTTTCAATGGGGCAGTCTGGAAACTCATCTCCCATTTCTCAGAAAGCACCCCTAAAACTTTTCATCTTCTGGATACGTAAATATTTATTAACTATTAGATGCTGATAGTATACAGAGAGCACGATGTGTTCTTTGTATATTGAATTCACTGGATTATTCATTAATTGTTTATTAAGAGAGCAAATGAAAGTATTCTAGTAATTAAATATTTTCAATTTGAGGTAAAAGATGACTTGACATACAGGTATATTTGCCTCTCACTGAATTACCTAACCTTTTCCTGAATATTGAGAAAGTATATTGAAATATATACAGTATACAGAAATTCCTTCAGGAATAAGAACTTGTTTTTGTACCATTAAATTTTTGGTCTCAATATATATTTTTGTCAGTTGTGATTATATACAATGTTTTCTATAGAACACTTTGCTAACTACATGTTAGCATTTAATAAGGCACTATTTCTGGCCAAGTGACAAAACTTCTAATGGGAGCTGCTCACAAATACATGTCGTTGCTGAGTGCTGTGGAGTCGGTTCTGATTCACAGTGCTCTGATGTGGAACACAATACGCTGCCCGGTCCTGTGCCACCCTCACAGTCCTTGCCATGCTGGAGCCCACTGTTGTAGCTACTGTCAACCCATCTTATTAAGGGTTTTCTTTTTTGCTGACTGCCTACTTTACCAAACATGATGTACTTCTCCAGGGATCAGTCCTTCCTGGGAACATGTCTTGGAATAAGCACAGCCCAAAACCTCCTTAGTGAAGATGGTGAGACGTTGTCTCACTTACATAAATGTACACCCTAATTCAAATGCACATTTTCCAGTGTTTGAGGAGCTTTGTTTAGACATAAATCTTTCAGTGCAACAGAAGGGAACAAAATTGACAGCAGTAACAAAAACAGAGAGGGCATGAAAATGCCATTCATTTCCACACACACTGATGAGTATTATGACTGTTGGCTTAGCAGAAGTGTATCTGGGTTGCAATTCACCTTGACCACCTATTGACTTCACACATAGTTGCTCTTTTTTGCCAAAATGCTATTTCTCCCTGGCTTTCAACCTATTTTTTGTAATCTCCTTCAACAATCACCTTCTTGGAGGAGCCTTCCTTTGACATGTGTTCTCTCTGTACTTCATACATAGTTGTGCTTATATTTGGATCCACGTGTTTCAGTTATTTTTCAACCTTGATTTTATTAAAAATCAACGATTATGTAATTTCTAGTAGCATGATGCACTGTTTTCTAGCTTTCAGATATGCTGTATGTTAGTGGTAAGGATTTTGGGATCCCTTTTGCTGGCCCTGAGTTAACAATTCTGATCAGACTCACCATCTGCCTTCTTTCCTTTATTTATTAAAAAAATACTATTTGAGCGCCTATTACCTACAACACATATATATATATATATTTTTTTAAATTAGGATTTGGGTGAAGATTTACAGAGTAAATTCACTTTTCATACAGCAGTTCACATATACTTTGTCTCATGTCACTGACCAAAATTTATAATGCAGC
>NW_006921675.1:278044-308405 GCF_000298275.1 Orycteropus afer afer | reverse complement strand
GGGCACCATCTAGTTCTTCTGGTCTCATAGTTGTATAGGTTGCAGATCGGATGGACAACACGTATTTTTAACGATAGTACAGGTATCCCCAGATTCTTCAAAGTTCCCTTTATGCCATTTCATTTTTATGAAAGACCTCTACTGGTACCTATTTCCACTAACTGACGGAAAACCCAAGAAGATACTCACTTTTGTGAAAAAAGGTAAAAAGCAAAACTAGCTTAAAGAGGCTGCAGCACCCTGAGCAGGAAGAGTACAGACTCACCAAGTCCTTCCCCCAGAACTACACTCAGCATCTCAGCATCAAGCTGGCATAGAGTTAAAAACTTAACACAACACTGAAATGTAGTTAGTTAAACACTATCATATAGTTAGTTAAAATAACATGAGCATATACTGTTATTTGGTCTGATTTGGTAGGTTATTTTTTGGGTTTGGGAACATTCATATACATTAATCTAATTTAATTTCCCATATAAATTAATGGTAATTGTTTCTTTGCTTTCCACCATTTTGCCTTATGAAAAGTTTCATGGGAATTCTCTATTTTCAGATAGTGGAGGAAACCTGTATTGAGTTTCTCTAACTCACTAATTTAGTTAGGAAACAAGAAAGCTGGATAACTAATCTAGACTTTATTTGCTGGTTACTTGAACCTGAAAAGAATCCAAAGGTGAACGTGAGAAAAGAACCACAGAACTTTATAGGTGAAAGTGGTCTTGGGAATCCACCGTCGATTAGTCCTCCAATCTCTTCTGCAGTCAAAGAAACCAAAGAGCATGTAACATTTAGTCAGCTGACACATCTCCTGTTCACCCTGTTGCTTCTGAGAAGCTGAGACCCCAAACAAACTTACTCCAAATCAAATAATTCTTGTGATCTTTTAATTCTGAGTTCACAGTATTTTCTGAAAAAGCATCCCTTCTCAGTATGTTCTCTGATACATCCAAATTATGAATGTAGGAATTATTTAAATGGATATTTTATTATTTTTAACATGTTTTGTTGTTGTTGTTATGTGCCATCGAGTCAAACCCGACTCATAGCGACCCCTCCTTGGATAACATGTTTTAGAGGGCTAAAAGTATTACTGCATGTATTTCTTATTATAGAGAATTATGTCATCTCTAGGCACAACTATAAATTTATACTACATAACTTTCATTGAGCTCTTACTATGAGACAGGCAAAGATGATACACAGACTACTCAATTACTCCTGACCACAAGCCTAGAATTATTTTCAGTGTACAGATGGGGAAAACTAAGGCTTTGATAAGTTATTCAAACTTGTCTAGTAAGAAGAAACAGTAATTAGAACCAGAATTCAGTCTCTGATTTCACTGTATTTTTGACTAGAAGTCACATTCTTGATAAAATTTCACCAGCCTTAACCTATCCAAGTTGGCCTTTTAGTTACTGAATAGCATACTGCTTTGTATTCCACATCAACACATCACTGATCTAAGAAACAAAATAAAACTAATTTTCTGGTTACAGGTACATTCTGTAGTCAAATACCAATCGTTTGTATTTACTCATTAATATTTCACATTCAATTCTATAAGCACTTGCACGTCTCCCTCACTTTTCATGAAATGCCAACTGCCTGTCCACAGTGCCAGCCTGCCCTGTACATGCCAAAACGTAAACATGCACCTGAGCTGCAGTACTGTGGCCACATTTGTGAGGCCACGCCTACTTTGATTTACATCTTTCCATACTATGTATTCATCATATTATGGGTCAATGATGGCTCAGAATCTAACAAGAAAAATGATGTAATTCTCATTTAGCCAATACACTAAACCTCTGAAACAAAAGGTCTGTCAAAGCTGTTATACAGCTGGTGACACTGGTCTCTGTGGATTTCCCACTTTGCCTCCCTCTGGTGGGTGTACTAATGACTAAAGGCAGAGGACTGGCATCGAGAGGTATGGGATTTAAGTTGGTAAAACAGCTCCTGAATAATCAAAAGTGGGCTGACCTCTGCTGGGTAAAAGATAACATCTATTTCTTCTGGTCAAAGAATCTACTGGGCTCACTTAGGGCAAAAGCTCTGCTAGGAAGCAAATACAAACACACACAATACATACACACAGAGCAGTTGAAGAGACCGTTATTGGAGCACACTAGTTAAAAGCTTAGGTTCTAAACCCAGAGGCAGAAATCTAGTGATTTAAATCCTTGCTCTGACACTTTCTAGCTATATAACTTTGGGCAACTTTTGTAATTTCTCTAAACCTCAATTTTTCCATCTTTAAGTGAGATAAGAGTAATACCCATCTGATAGCCCTACTGTGAGGATTACAAGAGATAATGAATGTAAATCTCACAGTAAATATTTTGTTCACATCATGATTAGTGTCATCATTATTATCTATTACCCACATATTTGGGCAAAAGACCCCATAGATCATCTACATGGGTAGAAACTAATACTAAGCAGAATAGCTTCCATAAATAAAACACGACTGAATTTACATCTGTTTTTTAACTAGGCATCAAAACTAACAAAAACCTTTTTAGACCTGAGTATTATCAGTGAGTGTAAACTTCTGCCATGGGTTCACTCTGCCAGGCAGACACTGTTGAAGTGCTATAACAATTTCACAGCTAATATATATGTTTGTAAGAACAGAAAAAAGATGGGGAGAAAATGCATATAGATAGAAGTCAATATAGGAAAAGAGAAGTAATGATTTAAAGAAAAGAAAGACAGAAAGAGAGCCCCCAACGCATGCCAGTATCTTCTTCAGAAGCTGCTTAGGAGAGTGCAGGAACTTTGTTGTTGTTGTTGTTATGTGCCGTCGAGTCAAACCCGACTCATAGCGACCCCTCCTTGGGTTTCCGAGGCAGTATCACTACAGAAGTAGGATTGCCCAACCTTCCTTCCGAGGAGTGGCTGGTGGGTTTGAACCGCCAGCCGTCTGGTTAGCAGGCAACTAACTGTCTTAGCTACTATGCTACCAGAGCTACAGCTAAATACCAAAACTAACTAGGGAAATAATGTCCCCCAAGGAGGTCTTCTTGAGAAGCCTGAGGTAGAATATTTAAATTAGGAAGGTAAATTGAAATATTCTGCATTTGAATCCTTACTACTTCGTTTAATAGTTGTATTGTTACTCCACGAATTTTGACTTCCCCATCTGCAAACTTATGGTAGGTATTAACCTACCTTATAATGTACCTCAGAGGGTTAAACAGATAACAAACATAAATGCAATAGACCATTACTCAATATTAGGGCTCCTTCACTTTCATCTCCTCCTAAATTATACCTACGGAATAAAGCAGTAGAAAGACTAGTTCACCCTGACTAATGGTCAGAGTGAAACATCTTTCACTGCTCTATACCATGCTTACTTTATATGTAAACATCTGATGATAAATCTGCCAGTTCTGCAGGTTGAAAGCACATGTGAAGATGTTAAAGTTCACAAGGAACTCTTGCTCCTCATACAAAGCGCTGTGGAACACAGAAAGCTTAGTCTCTCTGAGAACTAGGCCTCATATCTGAGGAGCTGCCTTATTATCAACAGGGACTTACCTCTTTGGTTTGGATGGGGCTCAGGGAAAATTCTGGGTCTTGCTCAGCACTGAGCGAGTCTGGTACAAGAACTTGTGCCATGGACCCATCACATGTGCTTATTCTCTCATCTTCCTTCTGAAAAGATAAGAGTGAAAGTCGAGAAAACTTCCTGCTCTGCTAGCACATAGCCATTCTTCGTATGTCTGCTCATTTTACAAATAGCCTGCTTGGAAAAATGTCCAGAGAAGCCAAATACATTTAGAAAAAGTTCATTAGGAAAAAAATCGGCTTCCTCAGAAGGTTTGTCTTTCTTTGAAAGACTTAAATTCTCCAAAGCTCTCTAGTTAATAAGTAGCACATAGGGATATTATAGAATTATGGACTTAAATGGGTTATTATAAGAATTTAAATTAAATAAGATTATATTATGTAATGATATAATGATAAAAGCTAAACAAAAGGCCAGCGGTTCAAAACCACCACCTACTCTGTGGAAGAAAGATGAGGCAGTCTGCTTCCATAAATATTTACAGCCTTGGAAACCCAAAGCACATTGCTATGAGTAGCAATTGCATCAATGGCAGTGAATTTGATTTTGGTTTAATATTTCAAAGAATGGGGCTAAAAATAAATTTGTTAAATTTGGGGACAACTATCCAGGCATTTTCTATGAAAATGTAACTAAATTCTTATTTCCTAACAAGGGATTCTAATTTTATTCAAAACATTTAAATATAAAAAGTTATACCATAAAAATTCTAGGAGAAAATATGAGCTTTTTGTTTTCTAATCTTGGGATAGGGAAGGACTTTCTAAGATTGACAATGAGAGAAAAGAATGTTAGAATAGATAACAAAAAATCAGATAATATGCATCACAAAAAACACCATAATCTAAAAGAGAAACGACAAACCGGGATAACTGCTTACAAGGCATTAATACGCTTAATGTATGAGTTACTATTATGAATCAGTAAGCAAAAGATCAATCTCTAAGTGGAAAAATAGTGAAATGGTATGAATAAGCAATTCATAAGAGAAGAATTACAAAAGCCAATAAACATCTGAAGAGGTATTCAACTTTCTTGGAATATAAATGCAATTTGGCTAAGAATATCTAAGATAAGCTTGGCATGAGGAAACAGGCATTTTCATATATTCCTGGTAGGAGTAAAATCAGCAGAGATGTTCGGGAGGGCATTTCAACAATGTGTGTCCCACAAAAATTTGACCCAGTAATCCTACTTCTAAGATTAAACAAAGTTAAGCAATGGGAAAATGACATGTACAAAAATAATTATACCAGTGGGGTGGGAAGAGCAAGAATTATACAGGACACCT
This sequence comes from Orycteropus afer afer, assembly GCF_000298275.1. NCBI lineage: Eukaryota > Metazoa > Chordata > Mammalia > Tubulidentata > Orycteropodidae > Orycteropus > Orycteropus afer. The sequence goes on along the minus strand of NW_006921675.1, from coordinate 303,534 downwards.
TAAGAGATAAAACTGGAGGTTTAAAACCAATTAGAAGGCTACTACAAAAGTGCAGGGAAGAAGTAACACTTGTATGCAATAAGATGATGGCAGATACAACGGAAAGGAGAACACTGTAAAGATTGGACATTATTTGACCACTGACCTGATTTGAAAGATAAGAGAAATGGAAGCACCTAAGATGATTCTGACATTTGTCTTGGACTCTGAGAAACAGTGATGCTGTTAGCAGACATTGAAAAATTAGGAGAAAGAGCAAGCTGTGAAGGATAAGTTAGGAAAATGGGTTTGAGATGAAGAAAATACATTCAGATAGAGGTCTATCAGGAAGACAGGAACGTAGAACAGACTTAAGGGAAAAGCCAAGGCTAGAGATTTGATTTAGGACTCAATGGCATAGAGATGACTAGTGAAAATATGGCAGCACATATCTCCATGAGAGAAAATGGACAAGGAAGAGGTCATGACCAGGGGAATGCCTACAATCAGAAACAGAAGAGAAAGGAGCAAGAGAAGGAGATGGAAGAGGGCTTGGAGGTAGAAGAAGCAGGTAAGTGCAGAATAAAGTGAGTCAAACGAAGACTGCATTTCAAGAAGAGGTGGTCTAAAGTGTGTAAAAACCTGATATTGATTAAGGGTAGGGTTGCACAGTCAAATATTGTAAATGCTGTCGATAAACTGTACATCTGTAAAAAGTTGAATTGGCAAAAGCTGTGTGGCAGAAATATTTACAACCAAGATAAAAAAAAAGTGTATGATAGTGGGGAGATCAATAAGGATTAGGAGGAGAAAAGGACAACAAATTGGTGTTCCTGTGGTCAATGTGATTGGAAAGCAGTCTGAGGGTGGCCAGGGGCAGAAACTAGATTACAGAAGGGGCTAAAGAAGTGGAGTACCCAGCAAAGACACTCAGCAGCAAATGAAGAGGAAGCACAGTAATAGACCCGAGAAGCAGGATCAGAAGCAGGATCAAGAAATTGAGTTCACTGAAACACTGTATTGAGCCCAGTGCAGGATGTATAAATCTGCAAGATAAAGCTCTTGTCATTTATGAAAGTGTGTCAGGCACATGCATAAAAATGTGCTAAGTTATAACTGAGTTTCAGAATGCTATGGGAAAGCAAAGACAACAAGATAGTAATTTCCCTGGAAGGATCGCAGGAGGCTTCCTCTGAGGAGGCAGACATGGATATGGACATTTGAGGGTCAGTAGAAGTGTACACATAGATACGGAAAGAAGGATACCCCAGGGATGCAATGTATTTTCTGAAAAGCAGCTGAAGAATAGTCTGGGATGTGGAATGGGCCTTCATTTGTTTGGATGGACAAGGTCACGAAGGAGCAAACATTGTAGAGATGAGGAAACCTGAGCATTCTGAAGTAGAGGAAGGAACCTGTCATAAGGCAGAGACTCAGGATGCATGTACTAGCAGAGCCCAGTACCAGTGATTAATGAGAGGATTAGCACAAAAACTGGGCAGAGGAGTTAGCCCTGGACAAGGAAGCAGAAGAGAGAGGGGTGTGAAGGTACAGAGAGCTTTTAGAAGCAAAGGTATGACATCATTTTCAACATTAGCTTATACTGATTTTCTAAAGTGAGGGTATTTACCCGCTATTTGGAGAGACTGGAGATTTAGAATATGACAAGGAAAGAAGAAAAGCTTACTTCATTCATTTATCTTAGCCTTATACACTACTTTGTTAACCAAACAAACAAAAGACTATGGGGAGACTCCCTACTCCCCACTCTCTAAGGAGATTCTGTTAAGTGTTTTGAGGGAACACTTTGGTGACACTTTTAGGTGTTCTTTTAAGTCACCTGCTTGGTCAGTTTGGATGAATACACACTAGAGATGCAAATAATAAGCAGGTATTTGGCTGTCTTTACATGTACGCCAAGGCAATGGGGAGAACTTAAAAATTTCAATACAAGCAGGTTTCCTTCCTTAGAATTCTTTCAAACAAGGAGGTCTTTTCCTTGACTTACTATCCCTTACTTTTGTTCTTTACCTGGGCTATAGATGAGTACCTCAAAAGTCTGGAAAGGGCCAATTGAAAACCAAATAAATAAAAGGGGGAAAAGGGTAAGCCGAGTTACAAAGAGAGTTGGGCATGAAGAACCCCCACCCCCACCCCCAAGAACTGTGGCACGCCCAACATTACTTCAATGATGGTCCCAGAAGATGAGGATGCTCTGTCTTCTTCCTTGTCCTTGTCAGGCTCCCAGAGTAAAGACCAAGAACTGGAAGATGGCTCTGCTTTCTGATCTCCATTCTAACACAGCAATGAGTAGGTTACCAAAGAGAAGTGACTTTCTACCATCATGACCAGCATACTATTCCTCTTCTTTATACAAGATCCATGTTCCCAGGCAGCATAATTGTGGCCCTTAATTCCACCCTCCCTCCAGTTTTCATCTATTTCTTCCTTGGTCTAAATCATGTGGTACTCTTCCTATAGCCTAAAAAAGTTTTAAAAGTCGGGAGTCAGCTCACATCACACAAAGGGGATCTTTAAACAACAGTGCTCTAGAAATTTAATCAGCTTTGGTAAATGCAACCATAAATATTATCTTTAAAATGACAAAGTGTGATGAGTATGTATTTTTTTTATGGTCAAAGATAAACAGTGGATTCTATAAACTTATTAGCTCAGAGGCAAATATGTATCTTAAATTGAAATAATGACATGTACTCTTTTGACCCCTAGCGCCTCCACCATTCTCATAATTCTCTCTGCCATAAAGGAGCATGATCAGAATATTAAACTGTCTGATAGACTGTACAGTAATACACACACCTGCACGCCCAAACTCTTGTTATCCAACTACTGCTTTCTCTCCTGGTAAGTCAGAGGCAAAGTAAACCAAAACCAAACCCACTGCCATCGAGTCAATTCTAACTCATGGCGACTGCACGTGTTCCAGAATAGAACTGCTCCGTAGGGTTTTCTTGGCTGCAACCTTTCCAGAAACAGATTGCCAGGCCTTTCCTTTGTGGTGCTGCTGTGCGGGTTCAAACCAGCAACACTTTGTTTAGTAGTTGATCACTAATTGCTTCTGCCACTCATGGACCTTACCAGACGCAAGGCAGTGTCAGATTACAGGACAAGTGGACTGCTCTGTGTGACAATGAAACTACTTAACAATCTCCAAAATGAGATAAAAATGTCTGGTAGTTACATGTGAGACACAAAAACTATCAGTTGCTGTAATTTTCTGTTTTTTTGGGTAGAAGAGTCATTCATTTTGTGTGTGTTTTTTTTTTTTTAGAAAAAAAAATATATTATGGTGAAATATAAGTACCAAGATAAATGTAACAAAACATTTCCACTATCACTTTGTGTATAATTCAGTGACATTAACTACATTCACCAGGTTGTGCAATATTCATTTCCAATATTTGTCATCACCCTTAAATAAAAACTCTGTAGCCCTTAAGCAATATCCTCTCCCCCATTTCTCCTTCCCACCCACCCCCCCGCAGGTAACCACTAATAAAAGCTTGGAGTCTACACATTTGCATATTCTGGAAGACGCATTCCTTTTTAAAGTATGAAATGGAAACTAATATTGGCAAAGACAATTGTAAATGCCTGTTTCCACAAGTTAGAATGAAGTAGTAAGAATTAGTAGTATTAGATGCAAACACAACTCTTCATGTCATTGGCAATACCATTTTAGACTAAAGAGTAATTCAACTATAGAAAATTAAAGTTACAGGAGTACTGAACAGCATACTCTCAAAAGTTCAGAGAAAGTACTCACAAGTCAGACTATTACAAAGAATTCCTCATCTTCTCCCTTAAACCAGTAAGAGTGTCTGCATTAAATCTGTTCCACTCTTACGTGGTGAAGAAGCTTAGACACACTTAAATGATGTTCATCACATAAGAGAACTACTTCAATCACCCTTACAAAATATTAACACTAATTTAAAAAATCCTTAGATTTGTATTATTTTAAGATTTTCCCATTGATCTTCTTTAAAAGATTTCAAGCGTTAACAAACTTTAACAAGAAAAGCAGTTTCCTTACTTCACTCTTCAAGGAGCTTTCCTCTGCCTCTTCTACAACGGCGGGCAGGAGAGACATGGAGCCTGTTCTATTCACCTGAAAGGCACAGCACAAGTACAGTTGCAGTCGGGCTGCTGTTTAGCATCGCACAATCCCCACCTGGCCACATTTTTGTGTAGCTAATTTTTTACTCACTTAATCCAACGTGCCTACTCGCACAAGTAGCTTCCGTGCCCTGCACCTTTCAGCTTGTGTAGTCAAAAATGCCTGACTCCATCAAAGCTTAGATCCATTTTATTTGTATTGCCTCCTAGAGTCCCTCATCTGAACAATTCAAGAATGTGATTCATGGAAGTGGATTCAGCACAGGCTTAGGGAAGAAGTGCTGTGCCCCAATTCTGAGTCTGCAAAGGGCTGTCTTTTCAGCAGGAAGATACTTCAAAGGGTGTCTCCCATCTACTTGCCCACGGAATGTCATAATCTCATGAAGTACGTTGCACATAAGAATTCTGGGTTGAGTCCAGAACAGACACACTCTGAGGAGTTTCACTCACCAGTAAACAATTTCAAGTGGAGTATTTCTACTTTGAATTCCTTTAAGACTTAGATGCCTCAGGTTCTTCAGATGAAATACATGACCTATTTAACAACCTCTTGGAATGTAGGACCGGCACTAACCTGCCGTCATACTTACCTTCCATTCAGAAACATCCCTCTCAGCCACTCCACCCTCTTCTGGTGCAGCAGCTGACAACATTTCTTTTTCTAATTCTTCTTGTTCTTGCTTCAAATGCTGGTGAAGGCTTAGTGCTGCAGCCTTCAAGTTCACCAACAGATCTTCTTTTTTCTGGTTTAGATTCAGAATTTGCTCCTCCATATTGTTGATTTCTCCCTGTGCAGAAAAAGTGTTTCCAATGTTTTGGGAACCTTTGTTAATTTTTTGAGGCCTTTGCTAATCCACCGGTGACTGCTTCCTTTGGAAAAAGGGATTAAGCTTTTCCAGTGCTGTTTGCGGAGCCAGGAGACCATCTCTGGTATAATATAGTACCCACTCCATCCTGGCTGTATTTCCAAATAACCTGTGGAGGCTTTATAACCAACAGAATGCCTTAGCCCTACCCAAAACTTTATGAACCAAAATCTCTAGGGAGTTGAGCAGAGCTTGGAAATTTGCAACAAGCTTGACAGGTGGCTGTGGTGTGCAGCTGGGGAGTCCCTGCTTGAGTGGTTGCCACAGGACTGACTAGAGTGATTGGTGGAGTCAGCCCCAGAAAACTGCACCGCCACCAGTTCTCCAAGAGATTCTTAAGCAGACCCATGTTTAGGAATCAGTGAGAGAAAACAAAGTTAGAAAATCTCATACTTTCATTATTGCCTTTGAAGCCTCATTTACTATTACTGAATTCATTAACTTTGTCTTACAACCAAGCCTCTTACCAAATGGAAATAAATAAGTATCAGTAATACTGTGAAGTGTAACTTACTATGGAAATGATGGACAAATGATTCCAAGCTTTATAATGGTTACTTAAAAAAGAAAAAGAAAAAGAAAAACAAAAAAACCCTTCTTATATAGGATAGATATGCAGATATCCACTGTTCTAAGATTATACGAATTGAAAGAAATTTCAGATGTTACCCACTGTAACATTTTTTTTCTCTTGCATCCCTGATATGTGCCGTTCACCTTCTGCTGAATTCTAACCTGTTCCTTTTTAGGAAAACTTCATTGTGAGAAACTACGGGAATTTTCTTCCCACTATTCTATCACTTTTCTTCTTTTGGTAAAAATTTTGCTACAAAACACTTGGTAACCATGTGGATATGAAAAAATATGTTTATAATATATAATAACATAAAAATATTATTATATTGAAGTTTAATTCACAGATATTCACAGAATTATTGTTTTATAGAGAAATTTAACATGATTCCACCTATAAGTCTCTGAAGTCCAGAGAAAAAGGTGATTTGTTCACAGCTATATCACTGCTTGGATGACTACCTGTCAAACACTCTAGCCTTCTTTTATGGCCATCAGTAGAATTTAAAATATTTATTTTGTACTATCCAAAGATAGTGAAGGAGCTCTGGTAGCATAGTGCCTAAGGCACTTGACTGCTAACCAGAAGGCTGGCGGCTCAAACCCACCAGCCACTACTTGGAAGGAAGGTTGGGCAATCAACTTCCATAGTGATACTGCCTCGGAAACCCAAGGAGGGGTCGCTATGAGTCGGGTCTGACTTGACGGCACATAACAACAACAACAACATATCTATTCGGAGACAGAATACTCACCTGGGCTTCCTGATACCCAGCCCCAAGACTCCTTCTGCTATTGCTCACATTCCTACATCAATACTGCTATTCTGCCAGAAGTCAAAACTCCTGTGATTATTTCTGGGAAATGATAATTATCTGAATTAAGTCTAAGTTGGCTGTGGTTGATGTTCCATTTCCAAATAAGCACTAATTTTCAGAGGTGTGATGTCTCTCAATAAAAGTAATACTACAGCCATTAGAATAAGAGAGACTGCTGAAATAGAACATTATGGAGACACAACAGGGCATAGAACAGTGATTCTCAAAGTGGTCCACAGGTCCACAAGGTCAAGATTATTTTCACAGTATTACTAAGATATCACTTGACTCTTTGACTGTGTTCATATTGCAATAATGGCACAAAAACAATGGTGGGTAAAGCTTTCAGCACCTTTCTATCAAGGCAAGGCACCAAGTGTATTAGTACTTACTGATTCTTCACTGCCATGTATTTATAGTTAAAATAAAAAACGCCAATTTCATTTAAGAATGTCCTGGATGAAGAGCATGTTGTTTTGTTTTTTTTTTTAAATATTCTGTGTGACAAAATGGGAAGTAAGTGCAAAGTACTTCTGCTGCATACCAAAACGAATGATGGTTGAGGAAAAGTATTTGTGTGACTGAGTTGCCAGCTAAACTAGCCTTTTTCTTTCCTTCATGGAATACTATTTTTATTTAAAATAATAGCTAGCAAACAATACTTACACACTTAAATACTAAAAGATCTTTCTGAAGAGACAAGTGGTGCTATAGATGTGATTTTGTGTATCATCTAATAAAATGTACCAACATTTGGATGATTGGCCTAACTCAGTGAAAGAATAATTTCCAAATGATTAAGCTTACTGTTATAAAATGATGCATAGACAGAAAATCTATAGAAAGTAAAAAATAGACCAGTAGATTAGTTCTTTCTTCTTCTCCTCACTTTTTTCTTTTCTTCCCATCTCCCTTTTATCCACTATCAGTTGGGAGTGAGCCAATCTACCCAACCATACCTACCCAATCTGCACCCCACCCACTTGGCAAGTGCCATCACCTACTGCAGCAACACTGGATTGATGACAGATGGCAGCCAACACCCACCCCGTCTGCTTCAGCTGCTCTACATGACCAGTGATCAGAGACTTATGCCCACACTTCTACTTGCTACCAAATCTACCCTGAAACAGGTGGTGAGTACCCCAGTGCTCCTAAACTAGCGACCAGAGTAACCTGGTAATGCTTACCCTGTTACCCACATATATTAAAAGAAAATAAACAAAAAATCAAGGTGAAACAAACCAACATACAATCAACAAATACAGAAACACCACAATGTCATGGAGATAACAGACAATTTCAAAATACAAGTAAGCAGGACAGGATAGCTGAAGCAAGTGACTGAAATATAAGGCAAGACAAACTTCTGGAGAAAGAAATGGCATTGGAACTACATGATAAGGAATTTAAAAAATTTATATTTATGACCCTGTAACAGATTAAGAAAGAGATCAAGGACAACACTAAGGAAATCACAGAGAAAATCAAGGAAAACACAGACAAAACTCAGTAAGAATTCAGGAAAATAGTAAAAAGACAAATTGACAAAATAAACAGAAAATCAGAATCCATACAAAAATAGTAAATAGAAATCCAGAAGATTAATACTAAAATCTCAGAAATAACACATTGGAAGGGCAAAGGATGGAATTGAATCAATGGAAGACAAAAAAAAAAAAAAACAAACCAAACTCACTGCTGTCGAGTCAATTCAACTCATAGCAACCCCTCCTTGGGTTTCCAAAGCAGTATCTTTATGGAAGTAGATTGCCCAATCTTCCTTCTGAAGAGTGGCTGGTGGGTCTGAACCACTAGCCTTCTGGTTAGCAGTTAAATGCCTTAGGTACTACCAGAGTGAAATTGAACAAAAATCTCTTAAGACTAAACTATTAGAGGAACAATCAGAAAAAAGAAAGAAAAAGAGTGAAGAATGCCTAAGAATTAGATGCGGCATAATCAAGAGGAATCATTTTAATGTTATCCAAATCACAGAACAAGAAGAGACAAAATAATAATAAGAATAAATAAAAAGTACCAAGAAAACTGTCAAAGAGTTCTTGGAAGAAAACTTCCCTAATATCACGAGAGATGAGAAGATATGTATTCAAGAAGCTCAACAAACCCCAAATTGGATAGACTCCAAAAGAAAATCACCAAGACATATTATAATCAAACTTTCTAAAACCAAAGACAAAGAATTCTGAAAACAGCTCAGGAAAAATGAAAAGTTACTTAAATAGGAGGTCCTGGATAGAGTAGGAGAAAAACGTACAACAAAACTTAAAATCATGAAAAAGACCAGGCTTGTAGGTCTGATGGAGACCGGTAGGACTCCAATACCATAGCCCTTAGATTCCCCTTAAGCCTGGAACTGAACTTACCCCGATGGCTCAACTTTAAGCCAAACAATAAAACCCAACCTACTGCCATCGAGTTGATTCCAACTCACAGTGACCCCCATTGGGTATCCAAGGCAGTACATCTTTATGGAAGTAGACTGCCCCATCTTCCTTCCATCGAGCAGCTGGTGGGTTTGAACCACCAAGCTTCTGGTTAACAGTTGAATGCCTTAAGCACTGCACCACCACAGACAACTAATAGACCGGCTTAAAAGGTGAACAATAACCCCAGGGTAGTATGCACTCCTTAGAATAATTAACCAAATGAGATTTAAAAAATAAAAAGGCAACACTTGCCCAGGGATAAAGCTCAGAAGGCAAAAAGGGACAGAAAAGAAGGATGAATTGAAATGGTAAACACAGGCAAGAAGTATGAAGTGCATTGTTACATTGTGGGAACTACAATTAGTCCGACAATACAAAATCTGTATGAACTGTCAAATGGAAACAATTTGCCTTGTAAACATTCACCCAAACCATAATTAAGTTAAAATAAATATATTTTAAGTTTCTCAGCTTTAATTTCTATATTGATAGACATGTCCCATATTTTTTTAAAAAGTGAAAGCTCATTGGGATCCTTGATCATTTTGGCGTGTAAAGAGAAATTTTTACAATAGTCTTTAACACTTTACGTTACTGAGTCCATCACTTTGGACCCCCCTCTACTTTGCTTTAGATGTTAAGTAACTTGCCACAAGTAACCCCCTTGCTTTGATCACCAATCAATTATCTGAAATGATTGAAGGAAAAATACAGCTCTCTCACAATCCTTGGCATATAATCAGGCTTTTTATTTATAGAAGTGTTAATCTAAAAACAGACTGAAAAAACTACCCATAGAGGATTAAGATACAACCCATCATAACTGGGTCTACAGGACATTTTAAATAAGGCATGACCAATGAAACACGTAAATACTGCTTAGTATATGGAACTCTTCATTATAAAGTGTTCATGATCTTTATCTCCAAAAGCTCAGCTAAGCCACATCTCCTGACCTCCATCCAAGAGAGCTAGCCAGAAAATCAGTTATCAGAGCAAATTCAGACTCAAATGCACCAAGATGAGGTTAAATGCAGCTGCAGGGCCCTCCATTAAGGAAGGAGGTGTAGCAGGTCTGCTGCAGATTCTGGGGTAGCACTGCCCATCCTACAAACAGATATGGCTTCTTTAGACTAAACATATGGCGGGGTTAGAATTTTATTATTTTTAGTTTACGATAATTAGATAATTAACTATTTTATGAAACAGGAATAGAAAGGAAAGACACACAGAAAACACCTTCAAGTTGAACAGTTAAGTAGAAAATACACTACTGTACCACCACAAAAAGCTTCTAGACACCAAGGGTTTAGTAACTGACTGTCGAATGAACTGATAATAGGACAAATGAATGAAAAAAGCATACCTGTACTAGTGGCAGGTTGGAAGCTTGGTCTGGTGACATATGTTCAAGGGAGACTTCAGCTGCATAATTATGTAACATCTCTTTCAAATTTTCTATTTCTTCATCACATTCATTAATCTGTTTTATGACTACCTATGAAGTAAAAAAAAAAAAAAAAGAAGAAGAAGAAGTTTAATGGTTATTTCCAATGTCTATCCCCAACTGGATTTCCCGAGTGGTGCAAATGGCTAAGGAACTTGGCTGCTAACTGAGAAGTTGGAAGTTCGAGTCCACCCAGGCCTCGGAAGAAAGGCTTGGTGACCTACTTCCAAAAAATTAGCCAGTGAAAATTCCACGAAGCACAGTTCTACTCTGACCCTTGGGGTAACAATCAGTTGGAACTGAATGGGCAGCAAGATGTTTTTATTTTTCATTTTAATTTCATCCTGTCAGAAGTTCCAGTCAGTTACAGCAAATATGTACCCAGGCAGTTTTCAACAGGAAATGGTAACTTAAATAAAGAGAACACTTTGCACAGCTGACACCTGATCTTGCTCTCCTAGATCCAGGGCACCACGTTCAATGCTTGAAGTACAATTTGACATTCCTCTGCTCTTAAGTACTTTAAGGATAGTAGGCTTATTATTCTGGGAAGCATTTTATAGCACGTAAATACAAAGTTTCTGAGTATTAGGAAACTTTGGTATGCCACATATACCGCTGCAGAACATATGCCCTATGGGGCTTTCCACATAGGAAGGGATATCACTGACTTGGGATGGAAAGGGAATGTGACTCAAGCCATCATGACAGTAATGATGATGAGTTTTCCCAGTCTAGCCACATCTTCGCCTGGCACCCTTTAGGATCAGTGATAAACATTTTAAGAGCCTGAAGTTAAGGAATTGATCTCAGTCTGAATTTGTAGAATGCAAACGCAATGCAACCACTGCTGTGGAGTCAGATCCAAATCATAGTGACCCCGCCTTGGGTTTCCGGGGCAGTTATCACTATGGAAGTAGATTGCCTAACCTTCCTTCCAGTTGTGGCTGGTGGGTTTGAACCACCAGCCTTCTGGTTAGCAGTCAGATGCCTTAAGCATTACGCCACAAGAACAGTACCGGGGATCTAGTGTTATGGGACGGGGAGAGCTGAAAATGATTTGTGAACTAAATGATATAATCAAAGTATGACAAAACACAAAAAGGACAAATATTGTATTATCTCATTTACATGAAATATTTAGAGTAGGCAAACATACAGAGACAAAAGTTTATTAGTTGTTACCAAGTGTTGGGGAAAGGAGAGAACGGGGTAGTATTGCTTAAGGGGTACTGAATGTTTGTTATTTGGAAAGTGTTATTTGGAAATGGAGAGTGGTAACAGTAGCACTGCTGAGGGAGATACCGTGAGACACACACTGCTGAGAGAGAAAGAGAAAGACACCAAGAGATAAGCACCGCTGGGAGAGAGACTGAGAGAGATTGTCAGCTGAGAGACGGTGGGCTGAAAGAGACTGAGTGCATTCCTGAACTTGAATTGTATGCAGCCTGTTGCTTCCCTAATAAACCTCATAATCTATGAGTTCTGTGTGGCCACTGCACACACAGCGAATTATCAGCAGAGAGGTGATGGGTGATGTTGGAGGAATAGTTGGTGCCAGAGTTGATGAAAGGGCTGGAGGAAGGCGGCATGTCTGGCCTTGCAGGAATAGACCTTGGGCTACTGATGGTGATTCTGTCTTTCTCTTTTGGGGTTAGAGGAGGTCAGAAGATGCGGCCTCCTTGCCCCTTTGGCAGTTGGTGTCAAAAGCAGTGGGATTCATGGCAGTGGCTCCAGACTCACAGAACCATGGGATTTTGTAAAAGAAAGAAGGAAGGGGCCTGGGAAGTGAAACTTTGGATTCTTAGATGGTTACTTTGGTTGGTATTACCTATTAAAGGAGATAATTGATTTGCAGTCTAGGGCTTTTGGTAACACCCAGACAAAGGCCCAAAGCCATATACATAGAATGGGAAGATCATCAAGGTTAAAGGATAAAATGGCAATGTCTTAAAAAGGATTATGTTTTGGATTATGTATTTCTCTGAATGTACTATGGATACTGCATGTTCTCTCACCTAGCTGTAGGTTAGAAATGATTATGGGGTGTGGATAAAAGAGAGCGTGTAAGTATGCCTTCAGCTAATACTTGATTGGATGTTAAAAGGGGAAATAGAATTTGCTCAGCAGAAACACAGGCTTTTGTTTCAAGCCCTGTGTATAGAGTAATAGGGGCTTAGGTAGAAAACCTGAGCCCCAACCAGAACTATTGAGAGAACAGATCTGCATTTGAAGACAGGACCTACAGGAAGGAAAAAAAAAAAAAAAGACTGCTTGAAGCAAGCAGATAGGTTTTGAGTGCATCGAGGCAGAACAGTCAAGGTCCATGAGAGAAACCCCTTCCAGGACTGAAAGTTAAAGGAAGCCAGCAAGTAAGCAGGCTTGTATGCTACTCGCTTGTGACTACCTAGGTCCACCTGCGTGGAAATGGAGGAAGAACAGCAACGAACAAACGGGCTGAGTTTGGTACTCTTGGATCTAGGCCACGGAGGCTGGGGATGAGGGAAAGGACTGGCTGGTCTGAAATGCAAGGAGTTGTGAGCCTACGGGCATTGAAATAGTCCCTGAGAACTGAGGATATGAAAGAAGGTGCTGGCTGGTCTGAAGTGAAGGTAAGAATGTGACTCCCAAACTTGACAGCTGGTACCCATGACCTAGCTGGGACGGCTAGGGCTGAGCTGACCACAACCTGACCAAACAAAGAGGAAGGTGTTTGACACTGAGCTGGTGTTAAGTTGCTGCAATTGGATGGCTTGCGCTGGGCTGGACTTTGCTTGTTTATGGATGCGGATGCCCAAAGTTTCCAAGCAGAACAGAAGATTCTTCAGAGAGAAAGGATCATGTTTGTCTCCTCACAGTACTGATCTGATAGGGATGGGAAAATTAGAAATTGGCTATCTAAAATGGGGGGAGATAAAGTCATGGAGGGGCTGGCTTACAAGCTTTCATGGGTGTGGTTATTCTTAAACTGATGGTGAAGGGGATGCTAATTTTTGAAGTATAAAAGGGATAATGGCTAGAAAAGCTGGGGGAGAGGAGGTCTGTGGTTTAGTAATTACATACTGTGGCTTTTCTAGCCATAGTCTTTGTAAACTCCATGGTGGAATTTGCCATGAGCAACTGAGTAGCTCCTGATTGTTAAAGTCATCTACCTGGGCTATTTCGGTTGGGAGCAGCACAAAGTAATTTTCTGGGAAGTTTGCTCTCTCTCAGGTGTATAGAATTCTGATGTTGGGATTGGCTAGTTTGGCCACTTTGCCAGGCTCAAAAGAGCCCTCCTAGAGGCAAAAGGAATCTCTCATCACTGGCTGAGGGATGTGAGAGACATCAAGAGACAAGCACTGCTGGGAGAGAGACTGTCGGCTGAGAGATTGAACATGTTCCTGAACTTGAATTGTAGCCTATTGCTTCCCTGATAAACCCCATAATCTGTGAGTTCTGTGTGGCCACTGCAGTGAATTATCAAACCCAGCAGAGAGGTGGTGGGTGCTGCGGCAGGAACAGTTGGTGTCAGGGCTGGTGAAAGGGCTGGAGGGAGGCAGCATGTCTGGCCTCACTGGGATAGGCCTCGGGCTACTGATGGTGATTCTGTCTTCCTCTTGTGGGGTTACAGGAGGTCAGAAGATGTGGCCTCACTGCCCCTTTGGCAGGTATTATTGCTTAAGGAGTACTGAATGTTTATTTAGTGTTATTTGGAAAGGGAGAGTGGTAACGGTAGCATAACATGGTGAATGTAATTAATTTCACTGTACTATATACTTGGGAGTTCTGGTAGCATAGTGGCTAAAGCACTTGACTGCTAACCAGAAGGCTGGCGGTTCAAACCCACCAGCCACTCCTCGGAAGGAAGGTTGGGCAATCCTACTTCCGTAGTGATACTGCCTCGGAAACCCAAGGAGGGGTCGCTATGAGTCAGGGGCGACTCGACGGCAAATAACAACAACAACATATACTTAAAAATGGTTAAAATGGAAAATGTCTTGTACATATCTTACCACAAATAAAATTTATTTTTATTATTATATATTTTTTAATATGATGAATAAGGAAATGGGTTGCAAATGAAAACCTAGTTATTTCCTTAGTATGCTTCACAGTAAAGAAAAATGCATTTTAAAACTACAAAGTTTCTGGCCAAGACAGAATTCTTCCTTGTACTTTTTTTTCAAATATTTAACCATAATTTTAGCTGTAGGCTAGAAATTAACAATATTTGCTGCACCCACCTGTTCTCAAGCTTTCAATAATAAGCTACATCCCCTTACTTCCTCTTCAAGTTAATGTGCCTTGTTTTCTACAATGAAGGTAATTTATTTAATGCAAAAATTAAAAGAAATGTATCACATTCTAATGATTTTTATGACTACTGGCTTACTTAGCTTTGAAATGCAGGAGGTGATATCTGATTTCCACTAACACAATAAGATGGAAAATTTCAGCAGCACAGTTTGATACCCAACTTGGCACAAAATATAATTTCCTCTGCATTTCCCCTTTTCATCATGTAAGAAGCCACTTTAAAGCATAGTTGGCGTTGTTATTTTCTTTTCCTGACCAGGCGATCAATAAAGAACAAAAAGATTAAAAATAATATATCAAATTTGATATTCTTTCCTTTTACCTTCTCTTTATGTTATTAAAAAAATAGTACATTGAGTGCCAGACCTTTTTTCCTCCCTGGGGTGTTAAGAAATGATGTTGGTTATCAGCAGGCCAGACAGACTATGAGCTGAAACTCAAACTAGAGAGTAGAGGACCCTCAAATCTTAGGAGAACAGAGTGACCACCTGAATTGGGAAAGAAATGTAAAACAGAAAGATACAGCAGGTTTTGCAGGCAGTGGTCAGAAAGGGAAGACAAATACCTCCTTCCCCTAAACGGACTCATTTCATCAGGAAAAGCAGCACTGAGATATCTACCAAGAAGGCTGCCAGAGTCTGGAAGTTAAGGTGCGTTCAGGAACTTTCTTTTATTGTGGGAGTGATTGTTGATCTAGGATTAGGTTACAAACCAAAATAAATAAATGTTGCTATGTAATAATAATTCCTGAAGTGAGACTCCCCACAGAGTGGTAAGAGAATTGGAGAAAGTCTCATTCTTGTGCTATCTATACACCGACCAATCCCCACACAAATTAATTCTAATCTTTTAGCAAGTCATTAAACCCTCGGGCCCTTGTCTCTCATGTTAAAAATAAGATGATAAAAGTTCCTGCTCTACCTGAATCACATGTGAGGACAAAATGGGATGATTAAAATGAAAGCAACTGAAATGTAGAGAGATGATGAAGATGATGATTACTGTATAGGTCTATCTGCCTCATGAGACTGCAAACGCTTTTTTCAGGTTTGAATCTTCCCACAGCACCTTATGAATAATCTGGTGGTAAGAGGGAGAAGCACGCAGCTGCTAAGGTTGGTGGCTTGAATCTACACAGCAGTGGCATGGAAGAAAAGTCTGGTGATCAGCTTCTGTAAACATTACAGCCAAGAAAACCCCATAGGGTAGTTCCACTCTTTCACATGGGGCCCTACGGGTTGGCGTTGACTCAGTGGTACCCAACCACAACAATTATCCTACCCTTTGTAGGTCTTCAGTAACGATCAGTGGAATGAAACAGACAATAATGGTGCTTTAATGTCTTCTACTAGAACAATGGTAAGAACTGAGATAAATAACCTTGGCCCCATTTGAGCAAGAGGAAATGCTCATGAAGCAAATGCAACCTCTTGGATGGCGACGCTAGAGGAGTCAGCAAAGGTGGCATCTTACTGCTGCAGGAATCTGATCTGCCCATTTATCAAAACTGAGAACAAAACCAACTTTGCTGAACATTTTCATCAAATGATGTGTATGTCTTCATACACTGCTCACCTTTAATAACTCATTTTGCTCTTGAGTGACATTTTCCAACAGTTTTATATCTTGCAAAAGCTGATTTGTCCGCTGAAACACAGGCAGAGGTTTCATTCCTATCTGGGGTAATCTCAGTTGTACTTGGTAAGACATAATCTCAGCAATGGTTTTCTTCATGGGACGTATATTTTCAAGTATGACCTTAATCATATGAGGAAAAAAACAGCATATTAAGAAAAGGGGGACACTGCTAAATTTAATTATTTAAAACTGAAATACTATGTAATTTAGTCTTACAGTTTCAATTTTTAAACATTCCCTTAGTTTATAAACCAAAGCACTATTATATCATTTGCAATCTGGTAAGGTCTCACGGAAGACTGGCTGGGTTAAGAGTAACCAACCAGCACTAAATGATTCCTTTGGACAATGCTTCTCTCCCTGCCCTCCCCTCGATTCTGTCTGTAGAACTGTTGTTTTACTTTGTGTATTGTAACCGGGCAGTGAACTGGGTAAGAGCAGGTACTCCATCTTATTCACCTTCACAGCACCAACACCTAGCCCAGGGCTTTCTGCACAGTACGGCTTCCAAAAATACTTACTGAATTGAACTCAAACATCCTGTCAGATTTTAGGAGACCTAAATTTTATAACTGTATAATTGTATTTTGCTTTAATAATATCTGATCCTTAGTAATCTGAATTTACATAACCAGGAAATTAGAAGGGCTTATTTACTTTACTAAGCACTGCATATATACCATTTCATTAAATCCTCACGACGTTTTTGGAAAGTAGGTAATCATGACCTGTACTTCACAGGTAAGAAAACTGGGTTCACAGAATTAAGAAGACCTAGGCAACGTTATGTTACAAGAGACAGGGCTGGGATTGAAAGCAGGGTATGCCTGATGCCAAGGTACTTGCTCTTACTCATCAGGCTAAGAGGGAATCAGGGTTTGCTGCTTAGTAAGTTCTAGCTCCTTGCCAGGGGCTCCTCGTACATTACATAATCATTTCAGTATCGATTTACAGGTATGAAAGAGTCCAAGGAAAGTTAACTAATTGTTCAAAGTCACACAGCTGGTAAGCAGTGGTTGGGACTGGAACCCAGTTCTCTCTATTCTAGGACTATTAAAGACTCGGTTTTCACTTAAAGGCAAAATTTCCAAACTTTTAAGTTTTAGGAATAAAGTAAATGAAAAAAATAATATAAAGGGAACTTATATAGATAGTACTATGAATATCATTTAAAATATAGTATTTATACTCATTCAAAGTCTATTTTCCAGCCTTACTTTGCTATTACTTTAACAAGAGTATTTTTTTTTATCACTGTACACTTTTACATATTTAAAAATAGACATCATAAGTATTATGAGAAAATACTTTTAATAAAAATCCATGCTTACCTCCCCATGCTTAAGATTTTCTTCAGGTGAAAAATCAAATATTTCTTTTGATAACAGTATAGTTTTGATATTTGAAACTTTCTTCTCCATTAATTTTACTTCAGTTTCAATAGCAACCACATCCTACAATTTAAACAACAATAAAATGCTCATGGAGTATATTAATTGCCATTAACTCTAGTCTCATACTTAACCAAAAAATATTTGCCACATATTTCTCTTAAGAACTACCAAGCATGATACAGATAATATTGATGGCTTTCAATAAAAATGTTATTCAATTAATGGTATACCACACTATAAAAAATTGCTTACTCCATATTGAATTCAAGATCCTCATACAACCAATTTTCAATTCTTCATACTATGAGAACAAAAATAGCATGAATCCAAACTGTTTTTTTTACATTAAGTTCTGAACTATCTACAAGCTCTTTAGATTTACCTTCAGAATGTATTTAAACATCTGAATAAGAGAGGGCCTGGCATTTAAAAAATTCCCACTGTAAGTAAAAATAATGGTCTCTCTTGGGAAAATATAACAGGACCTGGAAGACTGACAGGATTTTCGTGTTAATCCCTTAATGAAGTGTTGCTTTGGAGATAGTCACTAAATTACTTTATAACATACTCAGGTTAAGTTTAAACAATGGATCATTTTATCCAGTGGTTATTCTCACAACTTCCAGAACTTGGGCAAGAATCTTAAAGTGAAAATGCTGCAAAATATAAGTCAACATACGTGCTACAAAAACCCACATACTGAAGCCCACTCACACTGAAAGATGGCCTTCAGGCCTTTACCGCAGAGCTCAAGTCTGGTACTCTTCAGCAATAAGAAATTAAACCTCATAATAAAGGGAATTAAACAAAACAAAACAAAACCTACACAGAATAGACTAAGGGTTTCAAATTATAACAGTTTTGAATTATTCAATATAGAAACAATCATCACTTTACAGACCTGAAACAAAAGAAGTAGTAAGTACTACAAGAGTTTATATTGAGGTCTACAAATTATGAAGAAAAGTTAAACAACACTGAAATTATTTTCTGTACCTTATATTTAAAAAAAGCATAAGAAGCATACATTGTATTTTAGGGTAATCTCTATCAAAAATTATAGAAGCATTTTAAAAGTTTAGACGACACATAAAAACACCAGGGTATTTGTGCTTCTCCTCTTTTTTATTGTGATGTGAAGGCTTATCATTTTTCTTTGAGGAGAGAGAAGGGCTGTGTATGCACAGGGAGACAGCTCAGGGGGCAAGAGTTCAGTGAGGGATGGGCACAGGGAAGAGGTTAACTATCAGGAGGAAGTGGGGGGGAGCTGTTGCATTATGGTAAATTGTAGTCAATGTCACGAGACAAAGTGTATATGAACTGCTGTATGGAAAATGAATTTGCTCTGTAAATTTTCACCCAAATCACAAAAATAAAACAAAACAAAACACCAGGATATTCATTTTGACGATCACTTCGCTGAAGTTACATGACTGTATAAGGAAAGTGACTGAGAAACAAAAGGTAAATAATAAAGAACTAAATGAACTTGTCTTTGCTAGGTGACCCCATTCTTAAATAAATGCCTCACTTGCTTGGCGGCCAGCAAACACATGAAGAAATGCTCATGATCATTACCCATCAGAGAGATGCAAATCAAAACAATGAGATACGATCTCACCCCAGCATTAATGGCAAAGGTCAACAAGACAGAAAATAACAAATGCTGGCAAGGATGTAGAGAGACTGGGACTCTCCTACACTACTGATGGGACTATAAAATTATATAACCACTGTGGAAAAGAGTATGGTGATTCCTTAAAAAGCTGAAATTAGAAATACCATTTGACCACCAATCCTATTACTAGGTATATACCCTAAAGAAGTGAGAGCCAGAACAAGAACAGATATATGCACACCAAGGTTCATTGCAGCACTATTTACAAGAGCAAAAAGGTGGAAACAACCTATGTGCCCATCAAAAGAAGAACAGATAACCAAACTATGGTACATACACACAATGGAATACTATGGAACACTAAAGAATAATGTAGAATCTGCAAAACACTGCATAACATGGATGAACTTGGAGGACATTATGCTAAGTGAACTAAGTCAATCACAGAAGGACATAGTATTAGTTCACTACTGTAAAAAGTCAAGGAAAGGCTTATATATGGAAGGAAATTTTCTTTATTGGTTACAACGGGTGGGAGGGGAGGGGAGGGGAGGGGAAGGGACACTGAAAAAAAAAAAAAAAAAAAAAAGCCACTGAGCCATGTCACTTTAGTTTTGTGTATTTCACTGTACATAAATTATATTTCAATACAATATATTTTAAAAAAATGCCTCACTTGCTTCAAGGAAAAATAAGTAAATCCATTATATTACTCATACACAGTAAGCCCTTAACAAATATCTGCTGTTGGTGAATGATGACTTGCAAAGTTATCTGTCTTAATTCCCTTTTTGCTAATCTGTGTTTTAAGTTCAACAATATCAGTACCTCTATGACAAAGGGAAAATATTTAATTTATTTGAGCTAGACTCTTCCTTCTCTAAATAGGCCACTTCTGCACTGAGAATGGGAATATGATTTTTTGTTGTATTGTACAAATTGCAAAGTAAAGCAAAATATAATCCAAGAAATAAGAACACGACGAGTTTACCAAATCAATGGATCTTAATTAGGAGTTGACTAGTAATATAACTATAATTTAGAAAATGAAATACAAATTTAAAATAAGAAATCACATCTTCATGGTGCAACTTACATCAGCCATTCGTTGAATCTGTGGGAGGCTTTCCATTAGTTTTTGTTGTAAAGTTGTTACTTGACTACTTAACTGCTGGACCGACTGTGCAAAGTCATCTGTTTCAAAAATTATTGACAAGTCTTCCAGATCTGAGAAAACTGAATATAAGAGATTGTGCTTCTGTTCTGAATCTTCCAAAGCCATCTAGACAATAAGAAATAAAGCAAAAGAGATATATCAGTATACTTATAACAAGTTGACACAAATTTAAATGAAAGAAAATTTAAATGTATCTCAACATTCAAACTCTATACTAATGCTGTCCAGTTTCAGTTTCACAAAGAAAATACTAAACATTCTCTACTGTCAATGGTGGTGGATAAATTTAGAGAATCTACTCCTTGACTGAGGGTACTCGTGGTTCAGAGGTAGAATTCTCACCTTCCATGCAAAGACCCAGGTTTGATTCCCTACCAAGGCACCCCATGTGCAGCCACCATTCGTCCATCATTGGAAGTTTCTGTGTTGCTATGAAGCTAAACAAGTTTTAGCATGGCTTCCAGAGTAAGATGGAGTAGGAAGAAAGGCCGGGTGAAAACCCTATGGGGATCACAATGTCTGACCCACAATCGATCATGGGGACAGCGGACCAGGCAGAATTTTGTTCCATTGTGCTTGGGGTCACCAGGGGTTGGGGGCCTGACTTGATAGCAGTTAACAACAACTCCTTGGCTGTCCCTTATTTGCACCTATGGTAAAGGGCTTGCAGCAGCAATCTTCTATCTTATACCATGTAAACCTGCTCCTCTAGCCATCACTGACAGGGCCAGGAACACGTGACCCCCAGTCTATTCCTCTGTAATTTAAAACCGGGACCAAGAAAGTCATTCAGGATCTCTCCAATTGGTTGAACTTGGAGTTTGAGCAACTGTGGGTTTGTGAGAAATGGATAAATTAAGTGGAGGTGGGGAATGAAGAGGGAATCCTGAAACTTGACAATCCTGATGCCAGTGCCTTCCTTAGACATTCTACGAGACATCCCTATAAGGCTCATTAAAATTCTTGAAGCTTGTTTAGGCTGACTTCAATCATTTGATACCAACAGAGTTCTATCAGGTAAGACCAAATGAAAGCAAAAAATATTCATATTTAGCATTTCTTAGACATTTCTTCTTATCATTTCTTTCTTTTTCCCTTAAATAATACTTAGAATGTATTAACTTTTAAACTTAAGATTTCAAATTATTAGATAAAATAATAGATAGTTATCTATTGCAAATGTTCAACCTACTACTGTAGTTTTTGGGCAATTCCATAAAGTAACTAACATGAGAAAGAACAGTTACTTATACAACTATAATTGATCAGATTATTCAAAATTTTATATTAGCCTTATTCAAAATCTTAGTAGGAGAAACCTTTTAGAAGTCAGACTTAAAGCAAATGCTTTCTACCAATAATACCATTAAAAATAGTATCAAAGCACATAAATTAAAGAAAAACTAAACAATATACATGTGAAATATGTACACTGAAAAATTTAAAACATAGCTGAGAGAAATTTAAAGAAGACCTAAATAGATGGAGAGTACTATATCATAACCCTAGGTTGGAAGAGTCAGTATGGTTAAAGTATCAATTTTCCACAAATAGATCTACAGATTTCATGTAACACCAGCAAAAATTCCAACAGACCTCTATATAGAAATTAACAAGATGATTCTGAGAATATTAAACCAATTCTGAAACACAATTCTGAAAAAGAAATATAATGCCACAGGACTCACATTGCCTGATTTCAAGACTTATTATAAAGCTATAGAAAAAAGATAGTGTCATACTGGTAGAATAGACACATTGATCAACAGAACAGAAAACAGCAAGAAATAGGCCCACTCGTATGCAGTGACTTAATTTTCGATAAAGGGCCCAGGTAACTCAGTGGCAAAAGGAGAGTCTTTTCAATAAATGGGGCTAGAACAATTGGATACCAATATGGGGTAGAAAGAAAAATTACCTTTGGTTCTTACTTCAAAGCATATTAAAAAATTAACTCAAAGTGGATTAAAGACCTAAACAGTTAAAGCTATAAAGCTTCTAGGAGAAGATCCTTGTTAACTTTGTGTTAATAAAGATTTCTCTGACAGGACAAAACAGCACGAACCATAAAAGAACAAAACAAAACAAAACAAAAAAACACCGGATTTCAGCAAAATGATAAACTTCTGCTTTTCAAAAGACACTTTTAAGGGAATGAAAATGCAATCCAAAGATGAAGAGAAAACTTTTCCAAAACATGACCAGAATAAGCAAAAAACTCTAAAAATTCAAGAAAACAAAAAAATCCAATAAAAAAAGCGCAAAAATTAGATCCTTCACAAAGGATTAAGTACTGAATGTTATTGCTGTGTCTTAAGCACTGTGTTGTTGTTGTTGTTATGTGTCGTGGACTTGGACTTGACTCATAGCTACCCCTCCTTGGGTTGCTGAGGCAGTATTATGGAAGTAGATTGCCCAACCTTCCTTCCGAGAAATGGCTGGTGGGTTTGAACCGCCAGCCTTCAGGTTAGCAGTCAAGTGCCTTAGGCACTAACTATGCTACCAGAGCGTCTAAGTACATGGATATTCAAAATCATTAGTCATTGAGATATGCAAATAAAAATCATAATGATATACCATCTATTAGAAGAGTTAAAATAGAAAAGAAAAACAGCATCACATGCTGATGAGGATGTGGAACAGACAACTCACATCATCAGTGGGCTTGAAAAGTGGTATAGCCACTTTGGAAAACAATTTGGAAATTTCTTATCAAATTAAAAGGAGCTCCGGTGATGTACTGGATAAGGGACTGGACTGCTAACTGGAAGGTCAATGGTTCAAACCCACCAGCTGCTCCGCAGAAGGAAGACTGGGTGATCCAATTCCATAGATTTACAGCCTTGGAAACGCAATGGAGTCATTATGAGTCAGAAATGACTCTATGGCAGTGAGTTTTTTTGTTTTTTTTAAATCAAATTTAACATGCATTTACTATAAAAGTCAGCAATCCTACGCCTAGGTATTGATCCAATGAAATGAAATGAAAACATATGTCCACACAAATACCAGTATATGAATGTTCATAGCAGCTTTGCTCATAATAATTGCCTGTGGTAGGCAGTCTCTAAGATGGCCCCAATCATCCATACCTCCTGGTATCCGCACCCTTGTAATCACCTACCCTTGAATGTAGGCTGGACTTCCTGATACATTTCTAACTAATAAAATATGGATGATATGATGGGGTGTATGTCCCAAGATCAGGGAATAAAACGACTGTAGCTTCTGTGTTGGGAGCATTCTCCCTCTGGCTTGGATTTTTCATTCTGACAGATGCCAGCTGCCATGTCTAAGTCATCCTGTGGAGAGGCCCAAGTGTGTGAGCCCCAAGTGGATCTCCTGAGGCCCACCAACAGCCATGGAAATGAGCTTGAGTAGATTCTGTCTCTCCCAGCCTGCAAGGGGAGCCTTGAGATGAGGCTGCAGCCTTGGACAACAGCTTAACTAAATCCTCACGAGAAATCCTGGGCCAGAGGCCCCTCGTTAAGCCAGGCCCTGGATTCCTAATACACACAAACTGTGAGATAATCAATGTTTGTTGTTTGAAGTGGCTTTTGGAGTAAATTGTTCTATTGCAATAAATGACTAATATATAATATCCTAGAGAGGTGAGAGCCAGGACAGGAACAGATATATGCACACTCATGTTCATTGCAGCACTATTTACAATAACAAAAAGATGGAGACAACCTATATGCCCATCAGCAGAAGAGTGGATGCCCAAACTATGGTACATACACATAAAGGAATGCTTTACAGCACTAAAGAATAATGTAGAGTCTGCAAAATGTTGCATGATATGGATGAACTTGGAGGACGTTATTGTTGTTGTTGTTGTTGTTATTTGCCATCGAGTCGGCCCCGACTCATAGCAACCCCTCCTTGGGTTTCTGAGGCAGTATCACTACGGAAGTAGCAATGCCCAACCTTCCTTCCGAGGAGTGGCTGGTGGGTTTGAACCGCCAGCCTTCTGGTTAGCAGTCAAGTGCCTTAGGCACAATGCTACCAGAGCTCCTTGGAGGACATTATGCTGAGTGAAATAAGTCATTCACAGAAGGACAAATATGTCAGCCTCAGCAGCCAGCAGCTGCCTGATTTAAGAGAAGCCTCTCATTGTAGTGGGATGGAAGCAAGAGGGAGAGCTGAGGCCCAAGGTCAAGGGGGCCTTCACCTAGTCCCTAGAGGTGGCACTTTGAACTCAGACTTCTAGTCTCCTAAACCGTAAGAGAATAAATCCCTGTTTGTTAAAGCCACTCATCCACGGTATGTCTGTTATAGCAGCATTAGAGAACCAAAACAAGTGTATATAAATTGTATTTTGATAAAGCTGATTAAAAAGTTTTTTCTTACTTTAAGTCATAACTTACGCTTCAATCACTCTTAATTCTAGCAATAGTATTTGTGAAATCTTCATTAGGTTGTAAAACCCTGTTTTAATAAATGCAATCCAGAGTTCCGGTAAGATGGCAGACTAGGCAGAAAGACTGCACAAACCCTCTTCAACAAAGAAAAGGGAAACCAATTAACATAGACACAGAAGATAATCCCGGACCCCTAAGCCTTGAAGGGAAGGATACAGAAGTGGACTAAACCCCAACTAGCAGAAGAATTTGCATGAAAATACCAAAAAAGGAGACAGATGGAGCTGCAGTCTGGCAACGATCCTGAGGGCACAGATAGCTTGGAGATTCCCGAGTGGTGGTAGGACCTAAGAATTAACCTAAAAATCAGCACTGCTAGCCAGGGACTGCACAAGGACTGCTCTGGTAGCTGGGGAATAAACAAAG
This sequence comes from Orycteropus afer afer, assembly GCF_000298275.1. Classification (NCBI taxonomy): domain Eukaryota; kingdom Metazoa; phylum Chordata; class Mammalia; order Tubulidentata; family Orycteropodidae; genus Orycteropus; species Orycteropus afer. Next base: position 278,348 of record NW_006921675.1, on the reverse strand, counting down.
AAGGTGAAGAGAAAAGTGGGCTGAGCTGTGGACTTGTACTGGTCTGGAGGATGCCGCCATATTTAATGTTACAAATGGCTTGACTATTTTGGATATTTAAAAAGACAAGTGCTCTCTGAGATTCCAGGGGCTTAAGAAGAGGTTCGGCTTTCCAGCAACCCCAAGGGCACTCTGGACCTGCAAGACTGAAAAGGTGTGACATTCCTCTTGTTACTCTTATACCCCACACCCACTTGGTGGACAAAGGTGCGTCCATCCCCCACTCCCACCCACCTTCTGGACCCACAGGAACTCCACCACAGTG
>NW_006921675.1:248325-275014 GCF_000298275.1 Orycteropus afer afer | reverse complement strand
CTGGTGGAACCACTGAGACTATGGAGCTTAGCTGCCCTTCAGATCTGGAATTAAACCCATTCCTGTGGTTTCCAGCCAAACAAAAGATAGGCATATGAGTTGAACATTTACCTCAAGTAGATACTCTCCTTGGACAGAAGAATCATGGGAGAAAGAAGGGCCGCTTATGCACAGGGAGACAGCTCAGGGGCAGGAGTGCATGAAGGTGTAACTGTGGGGAGGAAGTGGGAGGGGAGCTGCTACATTGTGGTAAACTGTGGTCAATGTCATGAGACAAAAATATGTGAACTGCTGTATGGAAAGTGAATTTGCTCTGTAAACCTTCACCCTAATCAAATAAAATATCAATCAATCAATCAATAAAAATAACTTAAAAAAATTAAAAAATAAATGGAATCCAGGTAGAAGGTTATAAAGCAATTAAAACAAATTTTAATTAAAACTTTAAAACTTAGTAAAGAGATTTGAAACTTTTTAAAGTGTCATTTTAAAAATGCCTGGTAATGCTAGAACAAACAGAAAAGAGTATCCTAAAAGCAGGACAACTATTTTTGCAAAGGGATAAAATGAGGTATTCACATTTGACTAGTTATTTGAGACTCAGTTCTCATTGGGGGTTTATATTAGGTTGGTCTTCCGGAGATATATTCTATGGGAAATATAACTGCATTTTCCCATGTCCCTACTTCCTCTGCTCAGTTCTAGTCATAAATAAAATCTAGCAATTCAAATTTTCCTGAACAGTTTGAGAGACACTGTCGCCCTTTTTTTCAATTGTGTCTGTCATCAGTAGCTGGCAAAAGTCTGGCTGCTTTGACCTGAGCTCACTTTTGTACTTTTTTTTTTTATTTAAAAAAACTCATAATGAGCAGAGGAGAAAAAACACATTTCCCTCTTCTACCTTGGCAAACTCCTTAAAAATGGTGAATCATAGAAATGATTAAAGAGAAAAAGATGTCATGTTTAGAGATGTGAAAAGGCAACCTAAAAGGGGTTGAGGGAACAAAAGGAATCACAGGTAAGGGGATGAAAGTTTTAAAAAAGAAATAGGTGAAAATTCAGTATGTTTACAGCTGTTGCTATGGGGAAAAATACGTGAACAAAATCTTACACATTAAGGAAGTATGAAGTCAGCAGCTCGCATAGGAATACACTGTGCCATTCTAAAGATATAAAAGGGAGTTGGATGAACTTTTGAGGTCTGATTACTGTACAAATTGTTATAAAATAAACCTTTTCCAAAGTCTTTCTTTCTCATGGCAAAATGGTATGAAAGAAGGGAAATATGGCTTCACAAGAAAACTAGAGTCAGTCCTCAGGGTCAGAAGACCTTTTGCCGTCATAGCCCTGGGTGGAAAAATACTTTCATTTCTCCTCTTTGTAAGCATGAATGGAGACACATAGCACCTGTGGAAGGGAGAGGAAATTTGGAATCATGGTATGCTAGAGTTGTGTGTTATTTTTCTATTGCTCCTTAACAACACAAACTTATTATCTATTGATTCTGAGGGTCAGGAGTATGGGCACAGCTTTGGTGTATTCTCTACTCAGGATCTCACAAGGCAGCAATCAAGATAGCAACCAGGATGTATCTCATCTGGAAGGATGGGTTCTCTTCGAAGATCATTCAGGTTGTCGGCAGATTCAGTTGTAGGACTGAAGTCCCCCTTTTTTGATGGCTGTTGGCTGGGTATCAATCTCTGCGTCTATAGGCTGTCCTTGGGTCCTAGCCACTCTGCCTTCACAATATGGCAGCTTATTTCTTCAAAGCTAGCAGGAAAATCTGTCTCCAGTAGGCCACCAAGGAATCTTATACACATAATGTAATAATGCACATGCCAACTTTACCATACAACATGTTATAATCAATGGAGCTACTATTTCATAATATTCATATTCATGCCAACACTCTAGGGGATTATACAGGTCATGAAGACCAGATCAGGTCTTGGTTCTTCTGAACTATAATCCTTCCACAACGTCCAATGCAACATTCTTACTCATATATGGGGAAAACCGAGGCCCGTGGAGGAAACATTGATTATCCAAAGTCATTAAGTAGTTAACAGGAAGGGAAGAACTATACCCTGGTCTCCCAATTTCTGGTCTAGTGCCTTCCAGTCTCCCAAGCTTTCTTGTGGTGCTTTGCATGATTAGAGGTAAGGCTGCTTTTTAGAAAAGAATTTAAAAAAAAAAATCACCATGATTGTCAGCTAGGCCACTCTTACACATATTCTATGACTCTCAGAACTCATTCAAAGAACATTTACCTGCAGTGTACTAGCATGCTGACTCAGTGTCCTTGAAGAGTCATAGTCGGCAGGATTGGCCAACAAAAAATTAGTAGTTTCTATCCAAGCCTCAGTGCTCTTCAAAAGGTCGTTATATTCTTCCATCTTAACTGTGGCCTGTGAAAGAGACATAGCATTCATTTAGTCTGATGCCTCTTACTTGGGGTGAATGATTCTTGGATGGAGAATGAACTTCTGCCAGCAGTGGTACTGTCAGGCCTGTAGGTCTCCTCTGTCCATGGCTGGGGTTATTTGACCATCCCCTTCTAGTTAATGGGTTTTCCAACATTTAAGACTAATCCTAATCACAGGTGAATAGGATTTAAGAAATTTCACCCCAATCTTTGCTTCTGCAAGGTTTCCAGGTGGTCTAGAAATATTTAGAACTTTATTTTATGCTTCATTCTGAAAACTGGCCTTATACTTTGTCTGCCTGCTCTAGGCCTTATCTTATAATGTTCCAGTTCCCCTGAGACTAGGATCCTGTCTTGCTCTTGCTAGGTCACATACGTGACTCAGCCACCCATGACCCCTAACGTGGGAGGGGTTATCATGTTCCTGAGTGACAGCCTTTCTCACCACTGGCTCCCTCTCTGGACTCCTGAGATTACCTGCCGTCAAACTGCATCTACCTCTTGGGAAGCCTCTGACGTCTGGATACTTAGCTCTTTCTGCTTGCCCAATTAGACTTCCCACCTGTCCACAGGCGTATTTAAGACATGGCAGGTATTGCATATGGCCTGGATGCCACCTAAGGGGAGGGGCACCAATGAGCGTTTTTGATTAGCTATTGAAGTTTCTATCACCAGCTGTGAGAGAGCATTCAGCCATAAATTAATTGCCATAGGTGCTATTTTTCCATAGATACACATCTGTGCCTGTCCCAGCAATGAAACTGTCCCTTCAGTGTTCACCCAAACCTACCATGCAGCTCTAGTTTAAGGCCCTATAACTGGCAATTCAAGGGAAGCTACTTGCTGCTCTATTTTTTTGTTCTGTTTGTTTTAAAGCCATTTCAATGCCACCATGTGTTCTGTAGCTACTATTTGTTGGGCTGTACCTTATTTAATTGTGAGGTTCTAGCTTCTGCTCTCTGTGATACTTGCTGATACTGCTGGAAGGGAATCATCAACTTATCCATCCATTCTTGAGCCTGTCCTGGGTCCTGCTCAACAAGGTCCTGAACTTCAGAGTCCAGCTCATTTAGCTTCGAATGCCAGAGGTCGAGCTCATCCCACATTTTCTGGAGAAGGAAACCGTAAGTCAATCTGAATGAAGATGTCATGTTTTATTGTGTTTTCACATAGTATTCACTTTGTAAATGCTACTATAATACATGGGCATAGTTTTTCAGTTATATCTAATATCCACTTATGTTTCAAACTTAAAAGCTCCTTTTCTGAGCTCTCTTACTCTAACTGTATTCATTTTAGTTAGAATTAGCAGTAGAGGAGCAGAAAGACTTGGATATTTCCAGAAGCGAATGACAGCTGACAAGGTCAATATGGCCCTAACCTTTCAAGAGGGACGAGGCAACATTATGTTTAAAAAAGGCTTGGGTAAACACCTGAGAGTGTCTAGAAGATAATTTTTGTTAAAACCAAAAATAGTAACTGCTCTGACTCAGGAGTAATGCCGTGGCAGAAAGTTCTAGCCACACGTATTAGAAGCAACAGCTTTTGGCTGAAGAAACCAACAAGCTGGATTCAAATCTAAATTGTCTAGGCAGAGAAAATATGCCAGGTAAAATATTTCATTCTTATTTATTATTTGCTTAAAAATATACTTTCCAAAAATTGTAACATGACTGGTTAAATTAGGATCCTCTGCTTACTAAGAAGTCTGAGACTTTCCAACAGTGAGCCATATTCTATTTTTTAAAGTGTCTATTTATATTAGAGTATCTCCTTAAAATGTAGATTAGAAATAAAAAGGTTTTCCAAATATAAGAGTACAGTTGAGAGGTAGAATTTTATGTATATATACAGTTTTATCTGAGATTTTATTTCCTAAGATGTTTTAAACGGAAATGCATTTGGAATTTCTATTCTCTTCTTTCTTGCACAGTGTAAAGAAAAGCTGATAATACTTTTCATATTAAGGAACTGATTTTGTAGGAGTGTTCCCAAGATAATCTCCCTCCCCTCCTTTCCTTATGAATGGTTAGTTTCACAATCATAGGCTCTCACAACTTTGGGCATATTCTCACCCTGGAAAAGCAGAACAATTATAAATGCAACGTTCTCCACAAAGTCTCTGCAAAGAGACACCCACAGGGTGTCACTTTGTGGATCTGTTTTAAGGTCACCATGCCATAATAAACTAAAGACCACACCTTGTGATGCTTGATGAACTGGAGGAAGAGAGGATCAGATATATGAAATGTTGAAAGGAGTTAAAGGAGAATGTTACCTTTTGAATTTCTTGAGCTTTCTCAATGTTTTTGCTTTTCTGCTGCAACATCTTTTCAACATTATGAAGACCATTGTTAATTTCTTCTATTTTTCTACTCATTGCATATGATGGTGAGCTTTTCAGGACTTCACTGCTGATCTGTTTCAAAGGAAGAAAGACACATTTCACTTAGAGGTGGAAGGAATAGTCATTCTGCTATGCAATTTTACTTATGAAAAATTTTTTTTAAAGGATGGCAGGGTTTGGGGTGGGGGGAGTGCCAGATTGACTACTGTGTTAACATAGAACTTGTTTAGTTATATTAAATAAATAAAATATATAAAAATTCGTGGAATGCATCTAGAATGTGTGTCCAGATATGTGCTGTGCTGGGCAAAACTACTGAGTGGAATATCTGAAACATACCCCAATGGGTCAAATAATATAAAGGAGATCCTGGGAGATAAATTATTTATTACACAATCTCTCTGTTCTGTGAGAAAATCCTCTACACAGATCTGTTTCCAATAAAACCAAACTTATTCTCAAGCTGACAAAAGGAAATATAACTGCTACCTTAATAAAAGGGGCCGACTCGATGGCAAATAACAACAACAACCTTAATAAAAAGTGAAAGGACCTTTTAAAACTGCTTATTTGTTGAGGCAGCACAGAGCTTCCTTTTTCTCTGTGTGAATATTCAAGTGTCTGTTCTCACGAGTCAGAAATCTAGCTGCTTGAACAGTGTAATTTTTTTTATCTGAATGATTTTAAGAAAATAACTTGTCCTAGGAAAGATAATGAATGAATATTAAATGATTCCTTTTTCAAATATCTGATTAGCTTGTGTTGTTTTTTCAAGCTATGTTAACAAGGTACACTTCAGGTTGTCAGTAAATAACTGAATGATACTTTGTTTTTTGGTATAATCCCTTTAGTTCTTGAAAGAAGCACTGTATCTGCACAGATAGTTGTGTACAGATACAGAAACTGAAACAGGCTAAAGGACTTGCTTAAGACCCTATGTCAAGGCAGTACTTCTGCCAACTCAATCCCAGGCACTACCCACAAGACCAGACCCTGAATATTTGTATCATGTTTCTGTTCCACAGATACACCAAAGTCAAGGCTGTCAGAGAGAGAGACAAAAAAAAATCCCACTCCAATCCAATACTAGTTTTCTATTGTGTAACACAGTGCCACGAAATAAAGTTTACTGACATTCTGGGTTGTTATTTTCTAGCAGAAATTAGTATCATTCAGCTACACTAGAAGAGATCATGATTTAGAAGAAACGAGGAATCATTTGAATTATACAGCATGGTACATGTCTGTTGACTAGATACTTGATCTTTCTTCAGACACATCAAACAACAGAAATCAGTTACAAGTTATAGTTATACAAGTTACAGCTGAAATTTTTAACCCTACATTTGAACGACTGATTTTGATTATTAATTCACTCGTAGTGGGGATTTTTATATACAATAGTCACAAGACAACATTTACCTTCTCTCAAAACATTTAGTATTCTCTTAAAACAAAATCAATAGTCCATGATCCTTGAGAAAATACGTTATAGTAGATTTTCTTTTGTTAAATCTAAAGGATTTGCTGCACGTATATATTAGTTTACATTTTTTCTTTTTAACACAGGTTGGATTTTCCTCAGAGATCTCTTATGGAAAGTAGAGATGGATTCTAGCAAGTGAGTTTTAAATATGATTTTTTATATACATTTATTTTACTTATCAAGTCATATTAGTACAACTTATTATGTAATAACTAGCTATATTAGTATATGTAATAATTTATGAGAATTCTAGGCCCCAAAAGCAGTACAAAAATTCTATGGATGCTTGACCATGTAGAACTTTGTTATGTTGGATTTGGGCTGCCTTTTAACAATTCAACAAACTGCTTTGCTGCGTTTTTCTTGCCAGTACTGTAAACCATTTACCAGCCTTTCTTCAAATCTGGCTTTTGAGAGTAAAGACTGGCCCAGGTATGCTTTGTGAGGACTCTATCATCATTAGGCAGTCTCTGTGCTGAGTGACAGTCCTTGTGAGTAATGAAGTAAGTATGTATTCTTATTGCCTTTGCAATTTCAAAATGTTCACAGTATATGTGTTTTAAAGCAAAGTTTTGTTCATGTACAAAATTTTCAGTGGTCCTGCAGTAAAAGATGTAATAGCAGAATAAAATATAAAATATATTTTTTAAATGTAAGAAAAGAAAAGCATGCTAAAAACTGAAAATTAACAGATTAACTAATTCTGTTATCTGTGTCACTTATGAAATGCCCTTTCATTACACAAAATTTTCACTTAACTAAACTCTCTAACAGTCATAAGTGAAATAAGGAAAAATGCAAATGTGATATTAGATGATATTTTCTTCTCTAGTCGTCGTTCAACGCCATAAATAACAACACTAGCACAAACATTGTTATTACCTTCTCATCTACGTCTTCTAAAGCTTTCCGGCATTCTTCCATCTGAGACTCAATCTCTGCAGGGACTATGGTATACATTTCGGAATACTTGATCCGCAGTTTTTCCATAATATCCTCGAAAGTTAGCTTCTCTTTCTTAAGAATGCTTTGAAGCTCCTAAAAACATCAAGAGCGTTTCAATACTCACAGGACAGGGGAAAAGTTTAAAACTAAGCACAGCTTTCCAGCCCATCCCATGATTTAAATGACCAAACTCCACATGGCAAAACTTCACTATTGATACAAGCTGATTAAGTCTGAGAGATCTCAGTTTAGTCAGATGATGCCTTCTAATTTGTAAGAATTAAACTTGATATCTCTTCAGAGTGTCAAACCATTGTTGTGGAAAGACATTACAACATCTCCTGCTTCTGAAGTAGCCCAATGATTTAGTTCTATCTCAGTTGCAGTGCTATCTAAAGAGCTGCAAGTAGCAGAAAGTTTCAAAGAAGTTTTCTAAAACTTGTTGCCTTTTCTGTTTCTTTCTACCTTATCATCACAATGATTCAAGGCCACTAAAAGCTCTATGTTTGAAGCAGAAGTGTCTGCTTTCACCTAATTAGACAGCCCAGCAGAGTTCCACTTCTTTTGAAAGGGAGGGTTCCAGTTCCTCGCAAAGAATGTAGGTTTCAGGAGATAAAAGTAACCTGAACAAACCGTCTATTGGTTGTGGCCTAGAAACAAAATCTGATCTGCGTTCTCCTGCAGTAATTATAAAGGAGAAACTCAATTGTTTGGGAAAGTTTCCCAAAGATCGAGTGGAAAAATACTTCTTGACTTTACTATGGCTTTTTTTTCCCCCCTCCTATTTACAGTAGCTGTTCAGTAGCATTATTTGTGTTAATGGACTGAGTCACTGATTACAATTTCAAATGACTCTGTGATGTGTCACTGCTTTCCTTTTCTTAATCCTCTGCAGAGAGCAAATCTATAGAGGGTAAGTACAATGTCATTCAGACAAAAGGGGAGTTAGAGGGATAAGTATGGTTCTATTTTATCTAAATCTAGTCCAGCAGTACAGGACTTCATTCAGAGGTATACAAAGACAGTGTTCCATGAAGACAGCTTTTGTGAGTAAGTTTACTATTTCAACATTTAGTGACCAAAAGCTCTAGTTAACAACAGCATGCAAATTTCAAATAAACTTCCAAATGTCATTTTTGGCTGTTAACCATAGGACTGGAATGGGAAAACGGATCATTCTGAAAAAACAAGTTCCCAAATGACCCTTAGTGTGTGCACAACCCCTCTCAGAGTTATAAGATGCTGTGACCTACTAAAGTGATTAGTCCACTACGCCAGTCAAGTGGTCTGAGACCCCTGCTCACCAAATGCAGCAGTCAAACTTGAAACATGCTGAAATGGGCTGCTTGATGTAGACTGACCAACCTTCCCAACTTAGTCTCAGTTCTGCTATCTGTACTCTACCCACACTGATCTTTCATGGCTCTTATCTAAAAGGCCTTTGTACATACTTGCCTCTTTCCGTAGACCACTCCCTTTACTCTAATCACCAAGTTACCTATGCCCTGAGAATCTGGATAGAGTATTGTGAACCTGTATCAGTAACATTCACTAGTTCATCACTCACTTACCTCAAACTGTTCTGTCTTTTCTGGGTGATCTTGTAATTCCAGAGTATGGAAAGAAGTCATGGTCTGTTGAAATACATTCTTCAAAGCCATTATTTCTTTTTTGAAGGCTTGTCTTTCTTGGATTTCAATCTGCACCAACTCCTTATTTTTTTCAGCTTTCTGAGAAAGCCTAAAGTATAACATTGAAATAACAAAATTGTTTATCTATCCTGCTCTTTTGTGAAATAAAGTTTTATTTCAACAAATAATAAAATGTCTGCATAGCTCAGGAAAGATAATAAAAAAATACCACTTTTCATTGATTTATATATATATATATATATATATATATAAACATGTAACTAAAAACATCTTTAAACTTTCATCTGCAAATACCCTCTTTCCACATATTGCATTCCTAACTGTCATTTCTGTCCTCCATTTTTTTCCCCATGTAATCCTTGAGCTCAACTGAAAAGACTTACAGATGTGAATTGAGTCACGACTGAGCTCTGGGGAGACAGACAACCCCACAGGCCTTTTTTTTATCTTTATCCAATCTCATTTCCTGTGGAGGTTGAAATCAGATCCGAAAGTTGAAGCTTCTCTAATATAAGTTTAAATGGATAAGTGTTGCTACAAGTTTAAATGGATAAATTCTTTCCTGGGGGCTATTTGATAAATATCTCTAGCCATTAAATTATTACAACCTTTGACTCAAAGATTCTACTAAGCATCTTCCTTAATGATACAATCACAGATGGAGATAGAGACATGGCAATGTTTTGATGAAAATTTAAAAAATACAAATAATGTACGTACACTATATTAGGGGATTGGTTAAGTAAATAATGAGATATTCACATGACAGAATATTATGCAGCCATGTTTTTAAAGAATATTTGGCATGGAAAAATGCACATCATACAGTGATAAAGCACTCAGTAGACTAGAACAGTAAAAGTAGTATGATCTTAATTTGTTTATCATATAGAGAAAAAGATGAGAAGGGATACAGAAAATGCATTGACAGCAATAGCTGCTAAGTGGTGAATATTAACAGAACCTGAGCTTCTTTTAATTTTGGTTACTAATATTATCCATCCTTTCTCATACCAATCAGTGGTGATTCAACTCATTTATGTCATATCATTTGCCATTAGTCAATAAAATCTTAGTATTTTCTAAATTTTAAGCCTGAGTCATCAAACACATTTCCTCAACAGTTTTCAGAACTCATTCTTACTTGCGACACCGCTCTTGCATAGATGCAATCTCTTGGCATGCTGGAGCGGTTTCCACAGCCCCTATGTCTTCAGGAACATTTTGGATACTTTTTATGCGGTGGAAAAGTAAGGTCAGTAACAGCTGCTGCTCCTCCCCATTCTCCTGGTATCGGCACAAACAGTCCAGCAACTCAGAGAGCTCCTCTGTGGTGGCTGCCTCTTGGGTTTTGGAAATTTCAGGCAGTTCTTCTTGAAGATTATCTAAGATAATTGCTTCTTGTTCAATCTAATTCAATAAGTAAAATAAAATAAAATAATATAAGTAAAATATACTCATCACTTTAGGACCTAAGATAATACCTTGACAGCCCTTATTTTTTATATTGGGTTTTCAACAAGTTCTCAGTGTCATATCCTAGTGTAATGTAGTATGTGTTTTTCTATAGTTGGGAATATTATTCCATTATAATCAGAATCTCATAGTTCCAAGTTTTTGTTTACATGATTAAAACGATGTATTGCTGTTGAATATTTCCATAAGATCAAGTGATAAAATTTATTTCTCCTTCAGACTACAGCTGGATAAAGTAGTATTTCTCTTGAGATACCCATAGGACATTAAAATGGGCTTCACCAAACTGCCTCCACTACATATTACAGGTTGGAAAATTACTGGCTATGCAAACTTTCCTTCTTCAGATCTCTTTACATTCCCAAATGCTTCAAATAATAAGTCTAGTAGATCTTAATTATTTTCAAAACCATGAAAGGAAAAGCAACCCAAATTTCTAAACCAAATCAAGTATTTACCAACCAAATATTCACTGTGCATAGCAGCCTTGGTGGCACAGTGCTTAACTGCTCAGCTCCTAACTGAAAAGCAGTGGTTTCAACCCACCAGCTACAACCTTGGGAACCTAGGGGGCAGTTCTACTCTGTCACACAGGGTTGCCGTGAGTCGAAATCAACTCAGTGGTCATGGGTGGGGAATAAGGGCATCGGTGGTTCTGTAGCAGAATTCTCGCCCTCCGCACAGGAGACCGGACTTGAACGCCAGCCAGTGCAGCTGAAGTGCAGCCACCAGTGGAAGCTTGCATGTTGCTTTAGGTTTCAGCAGAGCTTCTCGAGTAAAACAGATTAGGAAGAAAGGCCTGGGGACCTACTTCTGAAAACCCCATGGATGACAATGGTCCAATCCCATTTTGCATGGGGTTGCCAATGAGTCAGGAGCTAACTCAAGAGTAGCTAATAACAAAAATATGTGCATAACACTGAACTATATCACTTAATAAATCACACATCTAGAAATTGGCATTTCACCACCTCTGAACTCAGCAATAAGACAAAGGGAAAATATTAAACTTCCAGGGACCAATGATCTGGGGCAAGGTAAAAGTCAAGTCACTCAATCTTATACCCGCACCACTAAGAAAGAGGCACAGCACTGATGGGCCTATTTGGGTTTTGGAGGTAGTGTGCAGCATACTTAGGAATACTGCTCCAATCCATTTATCAGGATGCTGGAGAAAAAGAGGATCCCCAGAAGTTTGGGGCTATTGTATAAGTTCTTGTGTTAGTTGGGCCACATGATGCAGTTGTGTTCCCAAGTGCTAGAATACATAGGTATCAGAACCAAGGCAAGGGGTAGAGATAGGCTAGCCCCTCTCTCAGAGACCAAGTTACAGAATTTATACTTTCCAAAACCTCAGTCCTAAATCAGGTGGATTAGAGGTCCTGATTTTGTAGATGGCTACACTTTCACTAGAAAACAAGATTAGGGTTCTACTGAATTTGAAGCTATGGCTGTCACTGGGCCAGAGGACACTGCTCTTATTGTCAGGGTAACTATATGCTGGCACTTCCAATACACACTGGAAGCTGGAAGAACCAAGTTTGGAATTCAGAGGCCTGCATGGCACCTCTCTTGGTGTTTCCATGTCCACCATAAATGAACAATTGCAGCAACCACAATCCGGGAAGAGTAAAGTAATAAGGGCCCACACCTTTCCTATTTCATCTTCTTGGTCCCCTACTCCTATTCCCTGGCATTGTTTTCCATAATTAACCACTGACATGCAAGCCCCTGCCTCAGGCTCTACTGCCTGAGGGGAATCCCAGCTAAGACAGGCCCCAACTCAGGAAAACAGCTGCCACCACGATCATACACTTATACACTCAAGTTTCCACCCAGAACAGGCCTTGCAGCCACTTGATACTTTTCTTGAACACAAAATTCTAATAAAAATGGTTACAAACTTTTTAGGTTCCTAGCCAATTACAAAGTACAGTCTAGAAAGGGAGAAGGAGTCATAGTTCCAGCAAGCAAACCCAGTGAAGGAGACTGAAAAGCCTGTAGCCTGGAGAAATAGGAACAAATAAAGAAATAGCTCTTAGGGCTTTTGGTACAAGAAGTATACAGCCTTACTCTTTCAAGTATTCTTGAAGTCATAACTTTATTCTAACACATTATGATCATCAAAGTGTCATATGATGATTCTAGACTGAGTAACTGTATTAAGCAGGCAAAGCTCAGGGGAAAAAACTGATTTTAAATGTGTTTTTCAATTGGTAAAGGAGGAATGTAAATTGTAGTGCCCTAGAGCATCTAGTTATGAAACCACTTATTACATAAAGATATAGGATTATTATTATATTACTCCTTCTAAACCAAAACCAAAAACACTGTCATCAACTTGATGCTAATTCATAGAATAGCCATTGGGTTTCCAAGGCTATAAATCTTTACAGAGGTATATTGCCTTATCGTCCTCCCGTGGACCAGCTGGTGGGTTTGAACTGCCGACCTTTTGGTTAGCAGCCAAATGCCTTACCCAGTATGCCACCAGAGCTCCTTATCTGAGCCCTTGGCGATGCAAATACATTATTATGTTTGACTGCTAACTGCAAAGTTGGAGGTTTGAGTTCTACCCAGAGGTGCATCAGAAGAAAGGCCTGGCAATCTGCTTCTGAAAAACCCCCGATTGAAAATCCCATGGAGCACAGCTTGGCTGTGACACATGTAAGATCACCATGTGCCTGAATTAGCTTCATGGCAACTGTTTTTTTTTTTTCCCCCTTTAAACACCCATTTTAAAAACAGAAATTCATGTTGTTACATATGAAAGTAATCTTTATTGAATGGATACAAGCTATTTTAAAGTCTCACATCAACTTAAAATGTTTAAATTAATAGTTCATTTAAGTTGATAAAGTAGCAGTTCAGTGCCAGACTATACATTTGAATCCTCTACCCCTTATATAGGAGCTCTGGTAGCATAGTGCCCAAGGCACTTGACTGGTAACCAAAAGGCTGGCAGTTCAAATCCACCAGCCACTCCTTGGAAGGAAGGTTGGGCAATCTACTTCCGTAGTGACACTGCCTCGGAAACCCAAGGAGGGGTTGCTATGAGTCGGTCCGAATAGCACATAACAACAACACCCCTTATATGTGAACTCAGGAGTAAATAATGTACCTATTGTTGTTATGAAGGGAGGACATTACATTTTATACTTTGTTGTGTTACCAACACAACAAAGGCTTTGAAAAGTATATTTTGTCAGCTGACATTGTTCATTGCTTGAATGGACAATTACAAAGTTGTAAATAAGCAGGTCTAAATCAGCAAGATATAACTACAAATGGATACCTAACAGCAGAGAGATAAGGTAACAGAAAAGAATAAAAGCTTTAAATAAGCACAGACCTGGGTTTGAATAAGAGTTGTCCCTTAACAAATATTTACTAACTGACAACTAATGACAAGATACTTGCCAGATTCTAAGGTTACATGGCGAGCCAAACCGTCCCAGCTTTAACCTACATGGGCTTACAGTTAAATCAATCTCTAGCTTGATAGCTTGTGCCATTACAGAATCTCTCATTGTTTCAATTTTCCCATCTGTAAAATGGGAATACTGTATTCTTCATGAGGGCAATGCAAGTATTTGGTGAGATCATGTCTAAAGTGCTTTCTCAACACATCTCACAGACTAGTGTAAGAACACAAAATAATGGTGCCATTGCAAATGGGGGAAAAACATGTTCTAGCAATTCAGTTAAAAACTATAATTTACAAAGTTGCTCAGAGTTTTAATGTTCAAGAGACTATTTATTAATCAAACCCTACCACCATGAAAATGATAGTCATTTATGTAACTACAGAGTTCTAAAAAAGAGAGTTAACACTGCTAAACATTTAAATCCCACAGCATGTGACCTATCTCTAAGTATTAATTCATTTAATTTCTCTCTCTTCTGTAAATTCAGCAGGTATTTTGAAATGAATGAGACAATAAGAAGAGATTATGATTACCTTATGTATACCTAGCCCTTTAGGAAGGATGAAAGAATGCCCTAAGATAATTTTATACTATTTTACATTTCCTTTCTCAATATATGTGGTAACTAAGTCCTGAACTATGGTTAAATTAACATCTGTGACTAATAAATATTATGGAGGCTTTCTTGTAGACCACTTTCAGAATGAACACTGTATGTGCTATTTTTATTTAGATCTATACTTAAAAATTGTAGTTAATTTCAAATAGTTAACAATTGTAATTAATTTCAAAATTAGTTGGCTATTATGCATATTAGTTAATTCTACCTTTTAGTAGAGAGAGTTATTTTCAAGAGGGTTTAATTTGTCTGCACAATAAAGACTTTAAAGCCTGAATAAGCAAGTCATCATTTACTTATATGAATATCAGTTACTAAAAAATGCCACAATCTGGAGTGTCTCTGAATCAGTTCTCGAAGATTATTTTAATAGGACCTGACTTGGATAAACATTTATGTGTAATATATATCTGATATAAATAAGCAGTCAGGTTGAAGACTCATTTTATATAAAAACAAAAATAAATAGCATTTGATTGGAAACTGTAAGATTTGACAGTTGAATATGAAGCACTCACTTCTTCACTGACAAACTTCCATTCGTGCTTCAGTTCCTCACACCACATCTCCCATTCCTTAGCATCTTCCAGCAAATGCAACCACTTCTCCCACAGGGTAGACACAGTTCTAAGCAAACACACGCCATCATTTTCTGTGCACATGGGTCTCAAGTGTCTGAGGATCTGTCGTAGTTTCATTAACTCTTCTTTAGTTGATAGAAGATTTGATACCAAAGCCTTAAGAAAGAAAATTAAAGGAATAGATATGATATAAAGTCTAGTCCATTAGTTTTTCTGAAATCAACAAATGATTTTTAAATCTTAAGCAATTCATGATTTTAAAGCTTCCATAGTATTACATGATGCATATTTTTAGAAGTCATTTTGGAAGGATATCTGTCGATTTGTGCCAGATAATAATTAACTGTGTATTACTGAATTGCCCATGAATTTGGAACCAAACCAAACCAAACCCACTGCCTTCGAGTCAGATCTGACTCACAGCGACCCCTCATTAGGTTTCTGAGGCAATATCACTGAGGAAGTAGATTGCCCAACCTTCTTTCCGAGTAGTGGCTGGTGGGTTTGAACCGTCAGCTTTCCAGTTAGCAGTCAATGACTTAGGCACTACGCCACCAGAGCTCCCTGAATTTGGGACAGTGGAGACAAATAATGACCCATGAATCAATTTTTTCCTAATAAGAATTTATTTTCAATGAAATACATTATATTATTTTAATTTAAATCTCATATTTTATCAACCTTTATTAACCACAAAGGCAATATTTGAGGTTTTTGTTGTGATGGTGGTGGTTTTTTTCTTTTTGGGGAGGATGGATCTTTAGTACAAGTAATTTTAGAATATCCTCACTTAAATCCTAAATACCCCAGATTCTAAAAGGGAAAAACTGAAATTGTTTGGTAAGAGAATGCAAGGTGTAAGCAGAGTGTAGAGCCAAGGGACCTGCCGTAAATTCTCAGTGGACAACAAAGTTCTGCCTGCCTCAGCATCCAACAGAGTAAGAGGAATGCAAAGCGTCAAGAAAAGCAATCAGCAAAGATAAAACATACTGGTTGGGAAGAGGACTGTCCTGTGAACTCAGTAAAGTGTCTCAGAATCATTGCTTCATTTTATTTCTTGGCTTTTGTTTTGAGGAATTTTCTTTTTTAACCTTTCTATCAATTTCTTCCTTAGATATTTTTAAGTGGTTCTCAAAATTTGCCTAATCACAACACATTGAACATTAAAAAGTCTACTTGGAGAATGAAATAATTTTTCAACTTCCATCCCTAAGATCCCCTCAGATATCAACTGTAAACAGATTGGGACACACTTTGCAGGTATGTTTCTTTTTAGATAATCAGTTTAAAAACCAAACCAAACAGATTGTCATGGAGGCAATTCCCACTAATAAGAATTTTCTTATGTGTAGAACATAGCTTAAAGATTCCTTTGGGTCATAAATGAGCCACCTTCTCTGTTGCCATCACCCACATGTTCTATTTTTTGCACAGACTTACTGTAGACTTGGGAATACTCTTACCTTGCTCTGCTCCAAGCGCTCTAAAGCTTCTTTGTAAGATAGTGGCAACTGGGACATGGATTGCCCAAGATCTTTCTCCATCTTGCTGAAGTTGGTACCAATTTTCTCTTTAAGGTTTCTATAGCATTTGTAATTCTCAAGACACCTAATGAGGCACAGTTAGGAAAAGATGGCATTAATATTTACTTACCAAAAAACAAAACAAACAAACAACAACAACAAAAATGAACTCACTGCTGTGGAGTTGGATCTGACTCATAGCAAACCCTCCTTACGTTTCTGAGATGGTGTCGCTACGGAAGTAGATTGCCCAATCTTCTTTCCTAGGAATGGCTGGTGGGTTTGAACCGCTAGCCTTCTGGTTAGCAGTCAAATGCCTTAGGCACCATGCCACCAGAGCTCCCAATATTTACTTAGTATGATAAATTCTGAACTTCCCAAAATGATTCAGGCATACATAATAAAAAAGGAGTATGATGATTTTGAATTTTGCTATTCAATGCATTTTAACAAATTTTTATTCACTACTTCCTTCAAAAAAAGACCAGCATAAGACTATCAATGCAAATTTTAACAGACAAGTAAGACTGTCCTTATGACACCTAAGTTGGAGATGATCCCTGCCCCCCTCAAAAAATTCACTTCAATAAAGAGAAAATTGCAGCCTTGAAAATAGCTAGTGAATTGTAAATTGGCAGAATTTTTACACAAAACCATTTAGTCTTATGACTGATCTTATCTTCTGACCTATTAATTCAACTTCTACAATTTATCTTAAGTAATGAACCCTAAACATAAAGAATTTATTTTAAACATGAAAATAAGGTCTGTATGGTAAAATCTTTTTTTCTCATTAGAATACTAATAGAAAAAAACTGAAACCCTTATGTCTAACAAGAAGTATGGTTAAGAAAATTACAGTAATACATTTGATAAAATATTGTATAGCAATTACAATTACTTTAATGAAGTATTTGTTACAAAAAAAGAACAGAGTTCATGTTATAAAGTTAATGTAAACTCTTACAAATCAATTAAAAAAAGATGGACCAAACCAATAAAAACTGGGTAAATGCTTGAAGAGTTACTTTATAGGAGAAGAAATAGAAATGACCAATAAACATCCAAAAAAGAGTTCAAACTCATCAGGAATGATAGAAATCTAAATTAAAACCATGACACACCACTTCTCACCCATTAGATTGGCAAAAATTATTAAGTTTCACAATATCAAGTATTGGCGAGGATACTGATCATCTTACACGCTGCTGGTTGAAAATTAGAAATTGAAAAAAAAATCACTTGGCATTAAAATGATAAGGTATGAATACCTTCTCCCCAGTGATCACACTCCTAGGCATATACCCAAGGGAAGCTTTTGCAATTAAAAATGTTCCTTGTAGCATTGTGTGAAGGTAGATGCTGGAAACAACCTAAATGTCCATCAACAGTGACATGAATGAATTTTAGTATAGAAACGAACATGAACAAACCTAAGGATCAGATTGAGAAGTCTGAAAAAAATCAAACTGTCTTAGTTCAAAAGCATGAAAAACTAACATATTATTTCAGGGCACAAACACAGCAAAAACATGAAGAAAAGTATGGGAATGAGAAAAAAATTCAGGATGATGGTAAGTCTGAGAGGAGAGGGAAAAGGACATAGAGCCTTCAAAGGTAATAATGTTTATCTTTGAACCTCTGGATACAAAAATGTTCGTTTTATCATCACTATTAGCAACCAGGCCTCAGCTGCCATTGAACTGATTCTGACTCACATTGACCTCATGTGTTTCATAGAAGAACCTACACTCCGTAAGGTTTTCAATGGCTATGATCTTTTGAATGTAGATTGCAAGGTCTTTCTTCTGATTATTCTTTATCCCATACATATATTTTATGACTATTCTGTTGTCTGTATCAAACATTATATAGAAAAAAATGAAATATAATCATGTTTACCATTTTTTCTTAACATCATAGTGATTTTCCCCATATTTTCCAAATTCTCTCTAATGAGCACATGAATTATAAAGAAACATTTACATTTTATTTTCTTAAAACATTCACCAACTTTTGAAAGAACTTACTTTTCCACCTCAGCTTCTGCCACTTTGGCTGCCTCTCTCACGGCAGAGTCCTTAGAAATTAATTCCTGTAAAGTAATCTGAAGTTGTAGTTTGGCTTCAGGGCTGGATACAGCTCCCAGTTTTTCACTGAGGTCCCGGATGTCTGTTATAGTTGATTCAAATTCCTCTTGTTTCCAACCTGGGATCCCTAGTGATTCTTCTGGATTATCAAGGTCTACTTGATGGAATGCAACAATGGCTTCAAGGGCAGTGACTATCCCCACTGCTCTGGTGACTGCTTCACTGTAGCGCGTCATATTTTTACAAGCATCATTCAAGACATTCTGGTGAACAGAAAGGTAAATGAAGTAACAGAATTGTCAAACTTATGGGATTTCTGTCTCTCTTGGATTCTTGTGCTGCATTCATACTATAATTTGGTGTCTTTTAAGAATTTAGTATTCTCACACTTTCAATAATATTACACTAGTACTTAAAAATTAGGTTTTGCTTGCACACAGAGCAACTGTTTCCAGATTTCTAAGAAATCTAATCTAAATTCAAAACTACATCTCATGAAGCATGTCTAATGATGCATGTTCCTGCTCTGAAAGTCTTGTAGTAGACTATGAATGAAATGAAACAACTGAATACATTTAATATATATGACCATAATACATTTTTGCAAAATGACTAGAAAACAAATCAGACCTTTTGTACATTAAATTAATGGCTATGCCACTAACTGTAGTTTTGGGTACATCACTTAATGTCTCCAGATCTTAGTCTTATCAATGAAATAAATGACTTTAAAGGTACCTTCTAAACCAGCTCTAAGCATATTTTTGGAGGATTTATATACAGTGTTTCTTGAAACTACATTAAATACAGATAGGAAGTATTTCATTTCTTCAACATTTGCTAAACACCTATTTAAAGAACATACTCAGGTTTTTAATATGACTTTGCATTTCTATGGCATTTTATACCCATCAAAATATTTCAAATGTATTACCTAGTAACTCTTAGAATTAATGAAGGGAATTAATTTCCCCATCCTATAGATTCAGTGTGACAATTTTGAAAACACTGCAAGGCACAGTGCGATTTCTAATGATGCCTATGATATGGACCCTATTTTCAGAAGGAAAGGAGAGAGTGTGTTGGTGTTGCTCTACACAGGGGTCAGCAATCTTTTTCCATAAAGGATGGAACAAATATTTTAGGCTTTGCAGGCTATCTGTCTCTGTCACAACTACTCAACTCTGCTACTGTAGCATGAAAGCAACCATAAACAACACATAAATGAAGGAACATGGTATGTTCCAATAAAACTTTATTTACAAATCATGCACTGTGGGCAGGATTTGGCCTATGGGCCTTAGTTTGACAATTCCTATTTTAGAATCAAACCAAACCCAACCTAAATCACTGCCTTTGAGTTGATCCTGACTTATACCCACCTTACAGAGATGCTGTGAAAACTTAAAATTTAAAGTTCTTAGCACAGTGCCTAGTGTATTTTAAGTTCTAAATAAGTTAGTTACTATTTGTTCTCTTCCTTCCATACCATACTTCTGTCAGTTGTCCCTATCTCTTAAAAAAAAAAAAAAAAAAAAAAAGCTTTGTTCTGAGCTCAACAGTGGCTATGAGGGAAATGAAGGTGTCAAACTAGTCTATTTTCAAATTGAAAGGTACTAGATTTAGATGTAGAATGAGTCAGGATTATCTTCTTACTTGCACATAGTTACAAAATATATTTTTATATAGTAATGGAAGAATGACAGAAAATAAATTACTATTCAAATTGATCCACTGCCATTTTTGGAAAATGGCTACTCTCACTTATCCATATTATTTTTCCTGTACAACTGGTAACTTCTTTAGAAATGCGATAATAAATAGAGTGACAACATAAACTTATGAATTAAAATCATACGCAATACCTAACTTTAAAAAAAAAAAGAAAAAAAAAAACTTACTGTACGCAAAACAAGGCTTTCATTAAGCTGCATTTGAAGATCTTCAAAGTCATGTAATTTTGTCTCCACATCACTAGCTTCTGAAGAGTTTTCTCTTTGGTTATCAACGACAGCCACAGCTTTAATGCTAAAAACTTCTGCCAGAATTTGTTCTTCAAATGCTTCACAATTATCCTTTTCACTTTGAATATGTTTAATTTCCAAATTGCTAAGTAGAGGTTGCTGTAGCTGAGATTTGATCTGATTTAAAACATGTAAGGAATGTTCTAGCTTGTTCTGAAAATTCTTTTCATCTATTTCTTTGGGTTGCAATTCTAGTACCAAGTTTTGCAGAGCTTTGTGTAACTTGTCATTTTCTTCCACATACAGCTTTATTTGTAGTATTTCTTTCTCTTTGAATGATTCATCAAAGGCCTTATTTTCACTTAATTTCTTAATTATCTCATGATACAAGCAAACAGTTTTCTCCATTTTCTGATTCAAAATCTGGGCACTGAGCAGAATGCTTTCTGGTGAAGTACTGAAAGATTTCAGTACTACTGCAGCCCTTTCTTTAATTTCTGAATCTTGAGCCCTGATTTTACTTAGTTTTGCTTGATATTTGCCATGTTCTGCCACAAATGAGTCCAACTGCTTAATATTTTTTTCAAGTCCCTTTTCTTTTTCCAGTACTTGGGTTTGCAATTGGTAAAGTTGTGAACCATCCCAGTTTAGCCCCATATGGTCAAACACTTCTTTGAGTTTTAACACTTGCAAGATACTAGACTGAATAACAGTAAGTTTATCTTTAAGATTATAGAGCTCCTCTTTAACATCTTGATTTATATCTTGATTTAGTTCATTGTGCTGTATATTGGCAACCTCCTTCTGAAGTCCAGTTGTTTTTCCATTAAATTCTCTGTAAACATTTATCTTTTGGTTTACTTCATTACTTTTATTCTGAATGAATTTTTGGGCTCTGTTGGCTCTAGTCTTAAGGTTTTTCAATTGATCAGCCAGAAATAATCTTTCAAACACATTTAGATCCTTACAGAAGTTTGGTAGTTCCTGAAGGTATGTTGAGATTACATTTTCAATTTCTTGCAATTCTTCCTGAGAAGTCTTCAAAGTAGCATACTGGTGATCTAGTTCAGCTTCTGTGAGGGTGGTTTCCATTTTGGGAATTATCAATATTTCATTTCTTTGAAGCAAATGATGAACCTTCTCTACTGCTGCAAAAAATTTTCTCCTTTCTTCCTGTTTAAATTCTAATTGCTGTGACCTCTGAGCAGATTCTAAAACTAGCATTTGGTATTGATTCTGCAAATCCTGTAGGAGGTTATTTAAATCATTGGCTTCAGGTGCTGACAGGTGATGAATTTCACCTTTGACCTCTTCAGCCAAAGATTCTACCACAGGTTGCTTCTCTAGAATGCCTTCATGCATCACCTTGTACTTTCTGATCTGTGAAGTAATACCATCTAGGAGAAGAGAAATGGTGGGAATGTGTTCACCCAACTGATTCTTCACCCATAAAGTAGTCTCTCTCATCCTGTTCCTTATTTCACACTTCTTGATCTGATTTTCCACCTCTAAGTTTAATGGCTCCAGTGTTTCCACTTGCTTCTGCAAATAATTGATTGTATCTTCCAAAGTCTTCTTTTCTTTTTCCCCCCACATCCTCTTCATCTGCAGGTCAGCTCTTCCCTTTAAAATAGAAAATCTGTGTTTGATAGCCTCGAGTTCGGTAGCCAAAGACACCATGCTTTGGTTCCCTTTGTGTTGTTCTGGGGAGCTCAATCTTAACTGCAGACGTTGCAGCTGTTGCTGCAGAGAAATCTCAACGTTCTGCATCGTACTCATTAGGAAGTTAAATTCATCACATGCTACTACTTGCTGGGAATACTTCTTCTGTACCATTTGTTCCACTTGTTGCCAACCATGCTCAAGTTGCTTAATCTGGCTTTCCAATAACTTCTTATCCATGTCAGTCAGATGCTTTGATATATTCTCCCATTTGATTTTCACTTTGCTTAAACAATCTTTTTCTTTTTCTATTGAAACAAGGAATTTTTTAATTTTATCCACATAGGTTGCAACATCCAGTGTTCCCCTGGAAAATACAAATGCACCTTGTTAATATTTATTATATATACATTGCCAAGTGGTTAAACACACTGCCATTGAGTTGATTCCAATTCATAGTGACCCCCACTGGGTTTCTGAAGTGGTCAATATTTATTTACAGAAGTAGATTGTCATGTGGTGAGATGTCATCAAAAGATCTTGCTATGAATTCATGGAAAAGAGAATTAGCCTGTCTAGAAGACTACTCTGTCCTTAAAATAAAAATCAGAACCTTGTTTACCATGGCTTTCAATTACTATGTGACAACGTAGAAAACTCATTTGTAAAATGAATATCATAACAATACACCACCACAAGGAAGAAATGAAGATTGAAGGGAATAATGTATATAAACCAAAACCAAACTCACTGCCATCGAGTTGGATCTCACTCATAGTGACTCCTCCTTGGGTTTCTGAGGCTGTATCACTACAGAAGTAGATTGCCCAAATAAAAATACTCTATAAAGTACTTGTACAAAGGTTAATCTAAGACTAAGAAAAATTACCCTAATAGCCAATGTCTTTTTAACACTGACATAGATAATGACTAAAAATTTATAATCATATACAAAATTACTTCCACAAGGGATATCACTAAAGAAAATCCAATAAATCACATTTAGGGATAAGTATAAAATAAATATTTTAATATTGGGAAAACATTTATGCATTAAGACTACATTGATGCAGCTTCGGGGAAGATGGTGTCCTACTAACAGACCGTGTGCTAGACCCGTCTATCATCAAAGATTTTGAGAAACTAAGTAAAGCAGATGCAAATAATGCTACTACAGTTATGAGCAGCTAATCGGAAGGAAGGTTAGGCAATCTACTTCCATAGAGATACACCTTGGAAACCCAAGGAGGGGTTGCTATGAGTCAGAACTGACTTGACAGCAGTGAGTTTGGTTTTTCGTTTGGAATGAGAAGAGAAACTATTAGATCCAGGGAAGATGGTAAAATTAAGCAACTGGGAAAAATAAAACCCGCTCAGCTGGTGGAGCTGAAGAGAATTCATTAGAAATACAAAGGAGGTGGAGGGAAAAAGAAAATCATGGAACCAGCATTAAAGACTCAGAATAGTCACACCGGGAGTATTTCGAGGTGAGCTGGGACCATGCGTGAGGATGAAGACCATAATGGGAAACAGAACAGGACCCCTTTAGCCTAAGCTCCGATAGAGTCTGGAAAGGACTGGGAGAAAGGGAAGAGAAACTCTCTCCGAATACACAGAAACCCAAATTGGTCATACAGGAGTGGGCTCAAATCCAACTCTCAGCGATCCTTTTTACTACAAAGTGGAACTGGGATTTTGCAACTTGTAAATTCACATGGAGAAGGGCAGCCTTTTGTCTTTTATAGTGGCTGGTGGGTTTGAACTGCAGGACTTTGATTGATAGCTGGGCACCATAATCGGCAGACTGCCCCAAAGAGAGTCACAGACTGCGCCTGTCCTTGGCACGCTTGCATCGCTGACTGAATTATCTTGGGCTAAGCACAGAAAACAGCCTCTGGCTTTCCCTCCTAGGGATTCCTTCTTGTGTGGATCTTTCTCCTCCACAGGTGCTCCAATGAGTGAGTGGATTCTGCCACAGAGGTCAGTCCCCAGGGCTGCTAGCTGAACACAACTCCTCAAATACCTTCTTCTCCCTTCCTTTTTCTACTACCCTCTTGCCCAATTTTCCATCCTTTATATCTGGTCACTTCCTTCACTGCTTCCTCATTTTCTTTCATTTTTGCCAAAACTTCATCCTTCCCATCTGCCCATTTTTGTCTTCTCTCTTTTCTTATATTCTCTTTTCTTTTTCCCTACTTCCTGTCATCCGTTTTTCTTTATTTGTTCATCTCTCCTTCTCCTTAGCTTTTTTTTCTTTTCCTTGCCTCATCCAATGGGAGGAACTTATTAACCTTCCACTAGTCAGCCATAGCTATTACACTGACCACCTCACCCAACAGAAAAGTAACACCAATAGTTCCTGCATCACAGGATCAATAACAGATGGTGGATAACACCTGCTCATCCCAACTGCAAGTCCTCTTCAAGACAAACAGAGACCTGCACTCACATCCCCACCACTGATTTCACCAACACAGAGAAAGCTGGAGACTGACCCAGTAGAGCTGAGGTAACAACAAAAGAAGTACACCTGTTCCACACTTCCAGATATAGTAAAACATAAAACCAGGGTGAAACAATCAGTCCATAACTAACAAATAAAGACAACAACTTAAAAATGTCTAGGAAACAACAGACAACTTCAAATCAAACAAAAAAACAGGACAATATAGTAAAAACAAGTGCCCAAGCTAAAGAATCAGGAAATCTCCCTAAGGAATAACAAACAATAGAACTATATGATAAGGAATTCAGAATAGATACATATATATATGGTGCTCCAAGAGCTCAAGGAAACCATAAACAGAGGCAATGAGAAGACAGACAGTACCCTGAAAGAATTCAGGAAAATCATTCAAGAAAAAAATAAAATAAATACACAATTAGAAATCATACAAAAACAGCAATCAGAAATCCAGAAGATGAACACTAAAATTATGGAGAGAGATAACACATTGTAAGGACAAAAGAGTAGATTAGAACTTCCTGAAGAATGCATGTCCCAGCTAGAAGACAGATCCCTTGATATCAGCTTGTATGAGGCAAAATCAGAACAAAGATTTAAGAGAAATTTCATCATTTCTCTTAAGAATTATGTGGGATACATGAAAAGAAACAACATATGCCTGACTGGAATTCCAGAACAAGAGAAGGAAAAAAAAAAAAAAAAACACCTGAAACAACTGTCAAAGGCTTGCTAACAGAAAATTTTCCCTATATCATGAAAGAAGAAAATATATCCATTCAAGAAGCTCAACGAATCCCATACAGGATAAATCCCAGGAGAAAGTCACCAAGATTTATCATAATCAAACTTTCCAAAACCAAAGACAAAGACAGAATCCTGGGAGTAGCACAGGTAAAATGAAATGTTGCCTACAAGGGACAAACAAGACTAGGCCCTGATTTCTTAGCAAAAACCATATAGCCAAGAAGGCAATGGGATGGCATATACAAAACACTGAAGTAATATAATTGCCAACTAAGAATTATATATCCAGCCAAACTATTCCATAAATATGAGTGTGAAATCAAGACATTCCCAAACAAACAGAAATTAAGGGAATTTGTGAAAAACAGACTAACCCTACAAGAAACACTAAAGAAGTCCTTTCAATACAAAATCCACAACAGAGAACAACAAATTAAAGTCAAGACACCTGACACCACCACCTAGAAACCAAACCACAAAAAGATTCTCAAAATAAGAATACATAGAGAAAACAGGGGAGTCAATCTGCAAAATGACACCAGCAACAAAGCAAATAGAGTAAAGGTTTTAATTACAAAACTTCCAAATGGAAAGGAATACAGGACACTGTCTTTATAGAACAGACTGTTCCCAACTTAGGGAGATAAAAATTTACTTCAGGGTAAGCACAGAGAAAATTAACAATTCTTATTACCAAACTAAGAAAGAAGAAAATCACAAGGGCTAGTAAACACAAAACCAACAATAATGAAGAAAAGAGAAAAAAACACTTGATAACAAAATGAACTCAGCATAGAAAAGTATCTGGAACAAAGAAATCACCAACAGCACAATACAAAACACAATAGAATGACAGGAATAAATTCATATCTATCACTAATTACACTTAATGTGAATGGACTAACTGTACCAGTCCTTAGAAAGAGAGTGGCAGATTGGATAAGAAAAGAAGACTCATCAATATTTTGCCTATAAGACACGACCTTGGACACAAAGATAAAAATAAATTAAAAATCAAAGGGTGGAAAAAAATATATCAAGCTAATGGCAACCAAAAAAATAAAAGGAGTAGCAACATTAATTTCTAATAAAATAGACTTCAAGGTGAAAACCAGCATAAGGAACAAAGAAGGACACTATATGATGTTAAAAGGGTGAAGTGACCAAGAGGACATTACCATAATAAATATCTATACACCTAATCAAAGACCTCCAAAATACATAAAGAAAATATTAACTGAACTGAAAGTTAAATAGACTATTCTACAATAGTAGTAGGA